>NW_024736071.1:14896919-15079419 GCF_018991925.1 Homarus americanus
TATATATCATTTCACCTTTACAAATGATTTCCCCCAAACATATGCACAGGTACGAGAAAAAACCTATACAACATTAAAGGTACATAATTCTTCGTCTTTTTTCTTATAAGAACATCAAAAATATAGGGAAAATAATCAATTACAATACCTCTTCAGACCGAGCGCTGATATAGTGAAACGTGGGTCGATATGTCCGCAGACTTTTACGATGAACCTTGTCCTAAGAGAGAGGTGCAATAAATTGTCTCCAAATAATCATGAACGGGATATAATTGTGTAGGGACGATGTAGTCGAACACGTCAAACCTACTGTATATAGTTCATTATCTATCATAACCTGTAAGTAATGGATATATAAGCATTATATCCCTTATTATACAGAGGCATTTTTTTTTTTAACTTTCCCATATATTTCCTCTAGGAGATTGATACAAATAGAGATACTGAGAGAAAGAAAAGAATAACGATACAAAAAGAAAGATTGTGATAGAAAAATAGAGAGAGTTAGTGATGGAAAAAGAACAAAGAAAAACGAAAGAAAAAGAAAAGGATAATCCAATACAGAGGGAAAGCAATAGAGACATAAAACAGTGTAAGAAAGAAAACGAGAGAGAGAGAGAGAGAGAGAGAGAGAGAGAGAGAGAGAGAGAGAGAGAGAGAGAGAGAGAGAGAGAGAGAGAGAGAGAGAGAGAGAGAGAGAGAGAGAGAGAGAGAGAGAGAGAGAGAGAGAGAGTATTTGAAATGAGGCAAACTAAAAAATAAAAATATATAAAGCAATTAACGAAGAGAAAAGACGAACAAAATACCAATAGACACACACAGACACATCGAAAATCAGTGACAAAGCGTATTTCTGTGGATTCATCTCACCTTCGATGGGAAATGGAGGTTTTCAACACACCTACGGCATCATAACTGACAGTTCCATTAAGAGAGGTTCGAGCCTTAACGTTTTGAGGAGTTGATCTTCCATTCCCTATCATCCTTCCCATTGAGTTTGAGTCTTGTATTCATCCCACTGACAATCACATATTGATGCTGACTATACTCGTAAGTATTCCACAGATAAATGGAATGAGCATGCTTGAGTGTAGACTTTCAAATGGCCAGAGCGTAAACTCCCTTCAGACGAATACTTAGTAATATCCGTAGAGTAACACATATGAGCACCCGTTCGATAACACAGGAAGTTGTTAATTGTAAACATCCAATGAACCTGAAAACATTGCTATGTGATACTTATCGATCATTTTTAACCTCTTATTTTTAATGAATTGCATAATTAACTTTCAAAATATACTGTACTGTATATTTGTAGATTTCTTGGATCACCAGGTTCTCAATATGTACCCGTGTACCTTGATTTAACTCCATTTTACGAAAAATAAATAAATAAATAAGTTTCGATTCGTTACCTGAACCCATTACAATGCATCGAACACCTTGGTTTCCTGCCCGATAGAATGGCACCTCATTTCATCACGCCCTTCACAGAATTTCGTCACTTGAGTTCATTTGATTTATACATTTCATTACGTTTTGTTAACCCGCTTCGTGGGATTTATACCGGTTGGGGAATCGAATTCATTCACCTACACAAAGCGATATACTCTGCCCACTGTGTTGAGCTGAGTCCTCCATCAAGCTCATGGTGTGAGGTACGCCACCTGTGTCGTGTCTCACTAGTGGCATGTGTTTACTCTTACTGCTCCACGAGAACACAAACACATCTGATGTAGAAAGGACAACAACACACACAATATTTGTTTATAATTAGTTGCTAAATACCGTAAAGTAAATAATTTCCCATTCATACAGTATATGTATATGTGTATCGTGTGTGTCTGTGTGTGTGTATGTTTGTGTAATATAAAATAGTTCAGGAGCCAGTGTTAGTAAGAGCAATACTTCCAGCGTGAAAAAATATGAAAAGGTCTGAGAATGATGATGCGTTTCTGGCCCACCACCACCACACCCGCCCACCTTTAACACACCCACACGAACATATAGTAACAGAGGCAAATGTAATGCACCTTTGTTCTCCAGTCCGTCATGAAAATCAATGACAGCAGTAAACCTGAAATAGTCGTAACATGTGACATACTCATTTGAGACACTGGTGAATGACAGTGTTGATAATAATAGGTTTATAGCCTGGGCAAACTCGTGCACCCTCACTTACTCTGCTCAGATGGAGTCTAGAAAATTTTGTTGTGATGGCTGTAGCATGTAGGGGGAATTTAAAAGCTGTAGAGAGAGAAACAGAGAGATAGATAAAGCGACAGATATATTAGGTGAAAAAGCGTAAGGCAGCGATAGTGAGACGATCTGAGGCAACCAGACGGACAGAGAAAATGACAGAGACTGGGAGAGATAATTACTGAGAGGGTAGACAGATACGTAGATGGTCACCTACATAAACATAATTTCTGAAGACTTTGCCAGTGTCGTCAAGCAGCCCACACTTCAGTTCTGTGTTGATATGTACCCAGGTTATGACGTGTACCACTGGCCTCAGGGACCGTGTTATAGACAAGGACCTCGATTTATTTAAAAACAACAAGAAGGACATGAGAAACTCACTCATTCTGGAGGGTGAACAGCCTTACGAACTGATTTTACTGTCTTCGTGGGGTAGATGTCAAGAAGGAATGAGATTCTATTCACTGAGAACCATATTAAGGATCGTTCAATGATGTGAAAGACATAAGTACAGAACACCAAACTGAACATACAGACAACCAAAAAATATCCTGACAATATTCACTACATGTAACCACCTCTGTTGCGCCATACGTAGTTGGGCACACTGTCTATCATCCCTCAAAATGTTACAGTAAACCACAGCATTGTCTTGTATCCTCCACTCACGCCGCACATCAAATAAACACCCAAGAGCAGCATCACAGAGAGCTACCCTATTGATGCTGTACCTTACACCACCTAAACAACACACTATTCAGGTTTGCTCCTCAGTGCAGTATTCAGCGTTAACAAGAGCTTATTGTTCTCTGTCGTAGCTAACATTCCCACACTGAAACCAAAAACGGTCTTGTTCACTGTACGAGAGAGAGAGAGAGAGAGAGAGAGAGAGAGAGAGAGAGAGAGAGTTCGTATTTAACCGACCTGTATCATTTCCAGCGTATCACTGAATTATTGCAATATTGTATCACAGCCCCATTAATTAGCGCAGGTCTTTAATTATTACGGAAATGGAGAAACTATTCAAGTCAGTGTATATTCTAGCAAGATCCCACTTTACACAATACACACTAATCGTCAATACACTTGTCATTAGCGAGGCGAGAAAAAGGTCAGCGACACAACCACGGGGGAGTATAAGCTACAACTTAAAACACACAACGCAGTACATGAATTCTCTCCTGCATTGTTAAGTTGTGAAGTAAAAACCCACAACACATACATCGGTAACCCGACTTTAAAAGCTTGGTTACACCTTAACTTATAACTTAATAATTATCAAAACCATTAATACTGAAACCAACATACTGTTTCAATTTAATACAGTTGCAAGCTAACTCACTCACCAGATCTTACAGAGGATATTACTGGCTGTCTGTCTGTCTGTCTGTCTGTCTGTCTGTCTGTCTGTCTGTCTGTCTGTTTGTTTACCCAGTCTGAACGAATTTTCTCTTTTTGGTTTAAATTTATTTTTATCGATATATGCAAGGGAAAACCCAGATTTGGGTGAGGTCATCTGACAAGACAATGTTCACAGAGAGTAAGAACAACAGTAAGAGAAAGGCAGTGAGAGAGACAGAGACGCAGAGATGAAGAGATACAGATATATAAACACGCAGACAAAGACAGTGCGAGAAAGATAAGAGAAAAAGATTTAGGCATGCAAGCGAAGACATTAAGAGAGAGAGAAAGGGAGATGAATAAATGAAAGAAAAATAGACATACAGATAGAGACAGTTAAGAGAGCCAATTTAGATAATAATATAGACCCTTTGGATTGAAAACCATTTCCTGAACCTGCAGTTTAAGATCAAGAACGATACGGAAGGGGAGGGAGAGAGAGAGAGAGAGAGGAACCAGCAGAGTGTATGTTAATTATATTCATAGACAGGGAGCTGAAAGACAATAATTCATAAGAAGGATGAGACACAACACCAGAGATATAAAAATAATCTGAGAAGAGACAGCTGGTATGATGGACTAGACAGCTGAAAAAAAAAAGATGCTGAGAGTAAAAAAAAAAGTGAAAAGATACTGAGATGAGAAAGATATGTGATAGAGAGAAAGGTGAGACATAATCCTGAGAAAGATATAGTAACTGAGTGAGAATACCTAGAAAAAGGAAATCTGAAGACAGGATGGGGGAAAAGAAAGCGGAGATATGGGAAACAATGTATTGTAAAATATTGTTTGATTAAAAGTTGAGACAAATTGCTACATAACATTATGCTTTATGAAACAAACACAAACATTTGACAGGTTTTTGACTAATTCTCTCTATCTCTGTCCTCTTTAGTTTTTAGCTTTCTCTTTCCTCACATTCATTTTCAATTCCATATCTTCACTCTCTCTCACTCTCTCTCTCTCTCTCTATCTATCTATCTTTTTCTTTCTCTCACTCTTTCTCTCTCTCCCCCGTCTTTCTCACACAGATACACTCTCTCTTTTTGTCTTTCTCTTTCTCTTTGTATTTGTCTGATACTCTCTTTACCTCGGACTGCCTGTTTCTCTCTCTCTCACTAACCTAACCTAACCTAACCTAACCTAACCTTACCTTTCCTTACCTTACCTTGAACATAAACCTACATCTAACATAACGTAATATCACCCAACCCAACTCACAGCTTTAGTACAAATATTGTGGATCAGGTCAGGAATTATCCCATCAATGTATGGAAGGAAAGGGGACCGACCACCAGTCAAAACCAGAGTACATTACCATGGAGAGTAGCAAGCTGGGCTGGAGGATTTGTTTACAGTACAACAGCTGACGTAACAACATACAGTGCGGTGGAAGTGGTGGTAGGGTGAAGGAGAGGATAGGGGACGATAATAATAATAACATTGTATTGAAGATATTATCTATTAAATATATACTTGTGCAGCTCTCTTTTTATACTTCACCAACAGAGAGAGAGAGAGAGAGAGAGAGAGAGAGAGAGAGAGAGAGAGAGAGAGAGAGAGAGAGAGAGAGAGAGAGAGAGAGAGAGAGAGAGAGAGAGAGAGAGAGAGAGAGAGAGACGTATTTGTGTAGATTACACAGAATATAAACAGGAAAAAGTTAAAAGAAAAAACTACGGTACGATGATCAGACAATGAATACCAAAGACTCCCTTTCTGGCCCCTCTATACAAAATTTTGCTTCTGTGCGCTGCTCTGCTCTCCAGCGGCCGACTCCACCTTCAACCTTTTTTTTTTTAGCCCTCCGCAACGATCGGCAGCTCATAATGTATGGATGTGTTTCCTTCCCTAGAACACTGCTGGAATTACACTAAACCAGAAACAGTAACTTGGGCTTCCTCCTCGTAATTGGAGAAACACAGAGACGGGGGAGAGAAATGTAGAATGGTAGAATGGATTCTCTTTATCTATCTATCTATCTCTATCTCTTTCTTTCTATATCGCTATTTTCCTCTCTAGCTCCCTCTCTCTCTTTTAGGTTGGAACAGATGACATACTCAGTCTCAGTACTATTTATGCAGTTCCGGACTCGCTTTTGCCCCAGCGTAATGTACAGTTTCCCCTTCCCTAGCAGCTCGACTAAGAGAGTTTCAGGTAAGACTTTTTACATACTGTGATTCAAGACAAAACTGGAAATTTATAAGACATACGAGACGATGACAAGAAGAAGGATACAAAGAAAAGCTGTGTTCGAGACAGAAGGAATTTGAGGAAGGAGTGGAAAGGTCGACAAAGAGAGTGAGAGGCGAACAGAGAAAGAAAGAGAAACATGAGAATAATCTGGCTGTAAAGATTGAAAATAACAAATAATACAAAGAGAAAGCCAATATGATAAGCCATAAATAAATAACAATTACGTACAATAACTAACACCAAAATCCTGTTCTTAATATAATGTAATTTTCTCTCACTTTATTTTTTGGATCATTTGTATATTATCTTCCAAGCTTATTTTACCGGATGATTAAAGTATCATTACAATATCTAATGAGGATTAAGTTAAGTTAGGTTAGGTTAATCTAGGTTAGGCTAGGTTAGATTAGGTTAGAATAAGTTAAGTTAGGTTAGGTTAAGCTAGTTTTGGTTAGGTTAGGTTAGGACAGGTAAGTTTCAGCTATATTTGGTTAGGTTAGATTAAGTCAGGTTAGTTCATGCCATAAAAGGTCAGGGTAAGTTAAGTTAACGTTTGGCTAGGTTAGGTTAGGTTGGGTTAGGCTAGGTTAACTTGGGTTAGGTTAGCGTTAGGGTGGGAAATCTTAATCTATAATAAGCTGGGGCTAAACTATAGATAATCCAACTTCCCGTCTGACAAACACTCCATCTATTTCATTCCTATAATAAAACCTTGAGCTGGCGGGTATTCTGGAGGCCTTAAGAGGAGTACACCAGGGTAATACTTTATACCCAGTGAATTTTACTATTTTTCTTAAACGAAAGAAACAAAATAAAAGAGAAAGAGATCGGTTGACTGATTGAAATGAAGATGAATAAAAGATCGATAGGTAGTGCGAATACATACATACATACAAACATACATACATACATCCATACATATACATACATACATGCATACATACATACATACTATACATACATACACAGGCAGAAATAGAAAGAAACGGTTAACCATAGTCATTCTTGTGTCTGTAAACCATCCGACGAAATAAATGTGATTTACTTAATGATTAGCCTACGTCAGGTGCATCAGGTTCCTGTCCTTCCCGCCATTTATTAATCCAGACGGACTCACTCACCTGTAGAACTGTAATTAACTGTACATCAGGTAGTCATTAACAAGGAGCTTATTCCATCTCTCTCTCTCTCTCTCTCCTTTTCAACTTACACTTTCACTTAGAAAATAACGTTATCATTCAAACACCTCAAAAACAAACCAGTCCCATAGTCGTGGAGCAAAAGACGAATATGACCAAACATTATCTTTAATAAACACATGGCGGTGATAACACACGACTGGGTAATTTTTTTGTATAACTTTATTAGTATTTCTCTCTTTATCATTCCGACTTTTGAATTATTGTTCCCACCTGCTGTGTGTTGCCACATCAGCTGTTCTTCAGGTAATCAATTCCTGTTGTTCTATTAGCCACTCTATATGTTAATGGCCTCCCATGTTTGCTGGTGTTGGCGCCTCTATTCTCAGTGTTGATGTAATTTTTCCCCTTGATTTTGCTCCTATTGGTATATGTAGTTTTTTTGTTTTAATATTTCTCGCTTTGTCTGTATGTCTATCTTTCTGTATGTAAGTCTTCTGGTTGTTTCTCTTTATCTTTCTCTTTATTTATTTATATGTTTCTATTTATCTACTCTATATAACAATTTATCACTTCCTCTATCTATTCGTTATACATTTGTTCCATTTCCTTTATATCTCTCATTCTCTCCTTCTCGGGTTCTTTTTTATTTTCACTGTGTATCATAAAAAGGTGTGAGCGTATTTGTCACCACTCAGTGTACAACACCCCCAGTACCCGGTAGTGTTATTACAGAACGTGAAATAAGTCACTCGACCCTAACAACATCTACTTGAAGAGACAACATGAGACCAGTGGAGATCTCTTCCTTTCTCTGGTGTTCTCTGACCCTTTCCCATGATTTTCTTGCTCAACACTTCTACGTTTACATCTCTGAGAATATTCCCTCGATATTATGCGTCCATCGGGAGATGTATATTTGTGTCTGACCGATAAATTCAAAACAACAATTGGGTAGATAGGATTTGCATTATGACTAAATACTTATATATACCTCTATAGTAAAACAAAATCGCCATTAGGCCTCTTCCGATTATCACAACTTCAAAGGGATAACAATTAACCTTTCTAATATTGACCTGAATTTTTTTTTCAGTGTCTAAGAGTTGAATACAAAGGTAACAGAATTAAATAAAAAAAATTAGAAAAATTATATTTGAAAACGAATCCAAGTTTTAAATATCGGAAAAAATACAGATAATGGGACCAAACTGAAGGAAAAACGGATAAAATTTGAGGAAAACAAAAAATACGAAAACAAAATAAAAATTAACAGAAACATTAAAAAATCTGGAAACATTATATTTTAAGAACACGATACAAACACTAAACAAAACAGTTCACAAACAATAAAGAAAAAGTAAAGAACCTAAGAAAAACAAAAGAGATTAATAAAACCCCATGAGAATTTTAAGAGACATTAATAGGGAGTGAATGTTGGTGTGGCGGGGTACAAAGGTCTGGCTTATTTATGTTCAAGTCTGCTTCATGAATAATGTAAGTGGCGGATGGTGACAGCCCTCTCTCTCTCTCTCTCTCTCTCTCTCTCTCTCTCTCTCTCTCTCTCTCTCTCTCTCTCTCTCTGATTGATTGCTTTTCCTATCTAACTCATTATGTTTATGTATCTGTCTGTCTATCTGTCAGATTGATTCTTGCACAATTATCTCAAGGGTAGAGTAAAGCTCGGATAGTTGAGGTCAAGGAACAGATGAAGAAAGAGGGACAGACAGACCCATAGATACAGAGAGAGTCAGGCTAACATTAACACATTTAGGCAGACCAATGTGGAGAAAACCACAGAAAACGGTAGAGAAGAACAGTGTTTGAAAACGACGAAGAGAGGAGAAGGAAGAATATTCACTCAGACAAATTAAAAATTAGGGAGAAATAAAATAAGGTGATAAAAAGAAAAGACTGGAAGAACCAATAAAATTTAACAAGAACCAAGAAAACATTTCTAAGATCTCTCTTGTTTTAATTGGTCTCTTCTATTATTATTTTCGTGATGTACCCTGAACCCACTGGGGAGTATGTGAGGACGTTCCCACTCCTCGGAATATATATCAACAACTGCTACGACTCAAACACTCTACTCAGATATAACTTTTGCTAATGTTCCCAGTGATATAGAAGCCTAAGCAGCTTAAATACTGTAAAATGATGAATCCTGTGCAGTAATACACAGCTATTAATTGACACTTAGAGAAAAGTTTTACTAGTGCACCACTTAGTGGAAGAGCCTAAGCGGCTTCAATAATAAAACTCACATTTGTCATTTACAGTAAACGCATTGAGGTCACTTTTCGTACTACCATTTTTATTACCTCGTCCCGATGGGGTTTGAGTATTGCTGGAATGGCCCGCCAGTGTGTCTGTGCCTCGCACCGTGGCCAGTAATATAACAAAGCATATCTCAGTCATACCTGCACGAATTCTGACCAAACGTCATGGGTGAACTATGTTGGGTAAACAGTAAGCACTTAATATCTGGGGTGGTCGAGGTGAAGGTTATAGTCACCGAAGCATCGTAAAAGTATGGGACTTGTTGCACTATATTTCTCAACGAAAGGCGGATCAAAATTACAAGTTTACATTTTTATCTCGTTCACTATATCATCACGTTTCTTCAGAAAATTTCTTCAAAGATGACGATTTTTCGGGAAAAATTAAATATGAATGTTAAAAAAAAATCATGTATAACAAATTATTTCTGCTAAATGAAGTAACTGTAGCGACACGTTGGGGTGCCACTTAAATAGTTGACCTTGATTTAGGCCAAAAGTCAGTCACAATGACAAATGCATAGGTATATTTTAGATCAATATATGTCAGAAACTGATAAATAAAAGCTTTGCAAGTTGGTAAAAGGCTCTTTGTAAATCCTTCAAGCGGCCATAAAATACAAACGTGAATGAACTCTTAAATGACGTCACAAGCGTAAGGTTTCCCGTTTCAGCAGCAATAGTGCAGCTAAGGCGAGGTATGCCATCGCTAATTGCCCTGTTATGAACTACGCGCGAGTGGCTTCACTGATTATTTTTATACGTATCTTCTGCAATATGGAGAGCGATTAAAAATAATATAAGTTCCAGGAACTCTTTGTTAACCCTCATTGTGCTCGACCATTGTGCCACATACGACTGAGAAACATTTAGTCTATTGTATGTGTCCCTATTGTAGATTAATAAAAGAATAATTTTTTGACATGGCTTCTTCTGTATTGGTACATTGTTACAGCTCAGTGTATCCAAGTTCTGAATTTGGATCAACTCCTTGAAACATGTTGGGAGTTATTGCACTTTTGCCAATCCTGTTTTTATTATGGTTAAATCTTCCAATTACCATAGTAATAACTAGATAATTATGAATACTTTATATATCATCTGGACCTGTAGATATAACTAGAACTTCATTACTATAGTCTCACTTGGTGGTTCATTTTACTGAACTCTTTCAAAGTTGAAATTACCATCCATTAAAATTCATCTGCTGGAAGAGTCTCAGATATGGTTTAGTCAGTGGTGCTGAGAGCGACAACTCACAAGGATGATAACTAGTGGGAGGTGAAAGTTGAAAATACATTTCTTATAAACTTGTGTCTCCTCCAACTGTCTCATTATTTTGTGTGAAAAGGCTGTATACAAGCTGACTGTCTCCACTAAATATCTTTCTGGTTTCTCCCAAGTTTACTTTTTCATGTTCCTGTATTCCTGTCTGTCGTTCTTTCCTTCCTTCCTTCTTTCCTTCCTTCCTTCCTTCCGCTCTCCTTTCTTCCCGTTCTTTTCATCGTGAATGTCTGCTCTTTCGCTCTAGCTTATTCCTCCTGTTGCACACTGCTGATCAGAATATTCTGTCTGAGCATCTGGCAGTCAGTCTCTCTATCTTTCATCCTAATCCTAGTCTCTAGTTGTCAGTTCCAAAACACAGGCATAAGCTTTCTTCTTCTCCTGGCGGTGTTTCTAAAGGGACATATATCTTACATTAAAATACAGTCTTTGTACAAGGCACTAAAAGTTTAATAATAAAACAGAAAAAAATCGATCCAAATCCAAATAAACAATGATAACTGTTTGTGACATCTGAAAACCGAAATGCTGATACTGAGAAGTGAATATTAGATTAGCTACACTTACATTACCACTATGTATTTTACAAATGATTGAGTAACCAGCACCAGAGACAGACGATATAGATTTCCCGAGCGAGAGTCTCAGGCCATCATCGTTCACCCTCCAGGACTCGTGGATGTAATTTTGTATCGAGCGGAAATGTTACGACAGAACTGTGTATTTTATTTTCCTTTGGGTGTTTACGTTGGATGACTTTTATGAAAGGAGATTAGAGAGTGAAACGTTTTAAAAGATGAAACGAGGAAATCGAGATAGACAATTAAAGAGATAGGGAGGATAGGAAGAAAACGTAAATTACCAAAGGGAAGGAGAACAAGGGAGGGGAATAGAAAGTAATAGGTTGAGAGAAAACAAATATAAAGAAAATAACAGAGGATCAGAGAGCTAGAGAGGAAGATAGAAACAGAATAAGAACAGGCAAAAAGGAGAGAAAAGATACAAAGAGAGAAGGAAGAGAGAGTGAGGAGAGACACATTAACAAGAAAGACAATAACGATAAACTGTAAACTTGTCCAGACACTGGGAGCTGGAGGCTGGGACAAGGAACAACTGGCCCCCAAGCTGGCAAAACTAAATCGACTTCGCTTATATACACCGCACACGACCTCCCTCAATCACTGATATAAACTCGTTATCTTTTACTTACGGGCGAAAGTAGAAGAAGAGTGTAAAGTGATTTTCTAAGCGATCCTAACAGACGCTGACTACCAACAAAATGCAAAATTGGGGACCATTTACTGATTACTAGGTATGGCTTCTCCAGTTAGAGGTCGGTGTGTTTTAAAGGCATTTAAGAAACCTTCACCAAGTACGGCGGCCGGCTGACTATAGCTTTCGTCTACTAACCCAATTGTTCTCTTCCCGTGGCCGGTCAATAAATGAGACTCGCCAGTCGACCCAGCTGTAAAACGGGTACCTAATTACAGTATACTGTTTGGAAAGTGAAAGGTGGGAGAGTGTAGTACCAGCCACGCTGTTTCCTTTTGCCTTACATTAGGCTGTCAGGCCTACGGGTCCCCTTTTCACTTTAAACTAAGTCTAACTTTTTACACTAGACAACATCTTTTATATATCATGAACGAAGTTGTCATTTTTGTAAGGTAAAGTGAAGGAAGTTCTGTGTTACTATCAGCTGCCTCTGTGTCGTTCAGGGCCTACAAGGGTTGAACAGATTTTTTTTAATATTTCTTATGAAATGATTTTGCGTGTATGATAACTGGCAGAACATAATATAAAAATCATGATTTTTAGTTACACTCGGCGATTAAAACACACAGCAGAAAATAAAAATGAGCAAGTGGTAAACAAAAAACTGAAGGTATACTCGTATTCTATAAACGCATATATTTCACCATAGAGTATTAAGTTTCAACACATTCTGGTAAGAAAATAATTTCATGCTACATATCTACATATATATATGCTGGTCTTGTAATTGGAACATGATGTATGCGAATAAATTTCCTGTTAATAACAATAATTTTACACGGAGGTAAAGAACCAGTTGCCATATAGATAATGTTTCACGTTATATTAGTCAGTGAGAGAATGTATTACACACACACTGCAGCCGTTACTCTTCTCTAATAACATACTTGGTGATCACAGACCTCCATCAATATGTGTAGTGGTTATTGGCTTCGCCTGCCTGTTTGTTTATGAGTGCGTATGAAAGACATTTCAAAAAGGAGTGGTGGATTTTGAAACTTGGGAATCAGGAAATCATAAAAAAGGTAAAGCAGAGAGGTATAAAATAAAGAATAATGTGTGAGGATAAAGATAAGCGAAGAATAGCGAAGCTGTAAGAAAACGAAAAGGGAAAATATAGTAAAATACGCAATAAAATGTAGTGAGGGGAGATAGGAAGCTGGGAAGGGTTGGCGAGGAGGGGAATCAGAAATTAGAATATATTCACACACTTCGACTGAGGTAGTTGATCACAGCGTTGTGTGTGTGTGTGTGTGTGTGTGTCGAAGTCTGGCCCGAGTTTATTTCAGCCATCTCTGCCTTAGTGTTAGTGTTAATTACTGACTTCCGTACATTCCATAACTTACACATGCGTTTCATTAGAGCTTCGAGACACATCGTTTTATCCCACATGCTCCAAGAAGCAAAGAAATAAAATTCTTAATGTTGAAATATATAAGTCAAATAACCATATAATATTCCTATACAAATCATAGTAAAGGTGAGAGTTCAAACTACATCACATACTCTTCCATTCTATGAAGCGAAGACACAATACTAGTATCACTGTTAAGAGTAACTGAACTTTAAAATATTCATACCTAGCGATAAAAACTTAATACAACAAACAAAGTTGATTTGTTGCTAAACTAAAACTTTTAACAGCAATCTACAAATGTTTCCTAAAATAGCGGAATATCGATTAGTTAGTGTTGCTACCAGAACGGCCTTAGTAGATAAAGAGAACTTCTATTTTAATCCCATTTTTTTCATTGTATGTGAGGCGTCATAGTTTCTTCCTGGTATATAATCTGTACTGTTGTCAACCTCTGTTCTACTAAGCTTTACCCACCAGTCGTTAAGAATTTTAGTCAACTAACCAAATGTTGTTCCATATGCCCGTAAGGCTCTTGTGATATTTGGGTTCATACAATATTTACAGCCTTGACCTTTACACCATTTGATGAGACAGACATCCTTGTATTACGCTGGTATTTTAATTTCTGAAGAAGCACCCGTCTCAACTACATCCTGAACCTCACTCAGACTAGAAGCAGAATAATAAACACGAATAAAAGTATTTCTTCAGAACATAGACGATTTTCTGTCAGCACTGTTTGGGTGTTATACGTACGTTATAATAAAAGTTTCTATCCATAGTGAGTATCTGCGTCATTAACCTTCCATTATCCCGGAAAAAGAAGTTTGCGCTCAATGGAAGATGGTGAGTCGTGGTGACAATGAATTACTCTCACCCCAATCACCGTCAACTTTATATTCGATGAGTCACCTCCGGATGACACACTTAATATCTTCACAACCCAAAATGCAAGTTTCTTCCTGAACTATAAATTTCTCTTCCAACGTCACGACCATACACACTCGTGTGTATATATATATATATATATATATATATATATATATATATATATATATATATATATATATATATATATATATATATATATATATATATATATATATATATCCGAACACATTATAAAATTTATTTTTAATTTTTACTAAATTTAAACATAATTTAAAGGTACCGGACGCAGACACAATAGATGCGGGCCGCTAACTCTTAACAGTATCCCTGGAAAATATGTCTGAGACAGGTAAATCACTTCTACCTCCGGATGTTGACTCAGCTCTCAACTGCCAGTATTCAGAGACGGACTGTCGGAATTAAGGCTCCTCGGCTGAACAGAATATTTATGTAGTGAACATCACGAGAACGTGTGTACTCAGCTATAGAGGTTAATAGGATACCACCCTCGGACCTTGGTATACTATAGACCGAAGTAGTAATTAAGTCATCGCTTTTGGGTACTTATGATGTGTAAATTACAGACTCTCAGAATTACTGATCTATTTGTTATGACCTTCAAGTTATCAAAACATTAATAAGTTATGAAATCCTTGATAAGTTAACAAAACTTTGATAACTTCAAAATATATACAAGAGCCTCACAACTCAACATCTCAGCAACTAATTTAACATGGTTAAACCAACACACAGTGTCTCTTGGTTATCTAATGTTATTATCAGGCTCCGTGCTGCAGGCAGGACCTATTATACCCAGTTTATTTTTTTTTAATTTGTTCTATCATCTTTTGCATTTTCGATTCCTGTTACACAACTTCTGTGAATTACTGCATCAGAAAAATAAACTTTTTTCTAAAGTATCTGACAGGAAACGGGTTTGCTAGATTATTAACAATTCCTCCCCTTAAGATCCTTTGAATCAATCACGACAAAAGTTGGTAAACAGGATCAGGGGGGAGACTAATTCTCTCAAATCTCATTGATCTTTACGTCCGGCTTCATTCAGGAATTAACTAAAGTATTCTGAGAACTCCACCAAAAGGAGGGAATAATCAATGACAAATTATTATAAATGAATTTTGGCTGTGGGTAATCCACTTATATTCACCATCAGCTGACTGGATAAGGGTTTGGGACGCCATTTTGTGAATTACTATTCCGTGCAGAGCAAGAGTTTGGGCGCACGATCGTAGGACAGAGTTTATTACAGTAAAATGTATTGATGATACTTAATAATGTGAGTGTATTATTGTGCATCAGTTGGTATGCAAGTGAGTTCATCGTTGTTTCTCTTAGCAGAAGAATAACCGGGTAGGGTAAACACTTTACTAGATGAAGCAAACCTTTTGGACCAATAACATGCTCTCACTTGACGCTGTTCGTGAAACGAAATTGGAGAATTATTATTGTAATAAGCATTTATATTATTATTATTATTATTATTATATATATATATATATATATATGACACAAAACTGTTATCATAATCGTTATTATTATTACAATTGTCATTCATAAATTTTTTTTAATACTGATCGTAAATAAATAACACCTACTGTACATAAACAGGGCGGAAACGAACCATCTTGTTAGACTTTTTAACACTACCACACCAGTCATTAGATGATCTTTGTTATTATACCCAAATACTTAACTCGCATCTCTGTGAACTCAACCTCTCCCTAGTCCCCACGACCATCACCTCACCAACCATAATTTTCATGTACAGTTTATCCTACAACCACGTAACAGTAGTCATTACTTCTGCTAGCCATCGACACCGTCAACATTGCTAGAGTCATTACAAAATCACCTCAGACCAAGGCATCACACAGCCTCCAACTTTCTATATCCCTCTAAGGTGATTTATCGACGCACTACCACATCAAGAATAATCTCCCCATACACTATCAAGGGGGACCTCCACCACACCACAAAGAGACACAAATTATGTCTCTGTTTCCACCACACATCCACCTCGATGATCAGATATTTGTCGTCAATAATTGGAATGGGAA
Organism: Homarus americanus; assembly: GCF_018991925.1. Taxonomy (NCBI): domain Eukaryota; kingdom Metazoa; phylum Arthropoda; class Malacostraca; order Decapoda; family Nephropidae; genus Homarus; species Homarus americanus. The sequence continues at coordinate 14,913,019 of NW_024736071.1, forward strand.
AGAGGGTAGGAGTAGCAGGAAGCGTAAGATGAGAAAGAAGGAGGAGGAGGATGGGGCATTGTTCCTTATCGTTTGATCCAAGTAGTCGGAGCTTCGTACGTATAGGTTTTCTTTTAAACTGTGAGGAAACAAAGAACATGTAAGCTCAGTAAAGATACTTAGTGAGATTTCAATTCTCTTCTAGGCGTCAACTTTACGCCGTAGCCCAGAAGAGAGAATTTGATGCCTCCTTACATCTCTGGATAAGGAAGTAGCATGTATTTATGAAGGAAAGTGAAGGTATTATTTTATCTTCTTTTTTTATGTCAAGGTTCTTCTGTCTGCATGGCTACTGGGACAAGTATGATAAACAATATCTCTCTCTCTCTCTCTTGTCCCAACAGCTGATCCAGAGACAAACAAACTCGTCCTCACAGTTGATCCAGGGGCAAACAAACTCGTCCTCACAGGTGACCCAAAGGTAAACAAATCCGTCCTCACAGCTGATCCAGAGGTAAACAAACTCGTCCTCACGGGTGATCCGGAGGCAAACAAACTCGTCCTCACAGTTGATCCAGGGGCAAAGAAACTCGTCCTCACAGCTGATCCAGGGGCAAAGAAACTCGTCCTCACAGCTGATCCAGAGGTAAACAAATTCGTCCTCAGCTGATCCAGAGGTAAACCAACTCTTCCTCACAGCTGATCCAGAGGTAAACAAACTCTTCCTCACAGCTGATGTACCAAGTCATTGAATTTTCGAGCTGGTGATAAGTTTTCAATGTGTTCCTACCACGTTTACCACTTTCGATAGTTTCTAAGGCGAGCAATGTGACTATTCCTTCTAGTAGGTTATAAAGGGCTCTTTTTTCCTTCTCTTTTCGATTTATGGGAGGAACTGTCTAAGCCAAGGTGCATTTATGTGGTTTATAATATAACTCGTTTTATAAACTATTTAAAAGGTTAACTGGGTTTGCTTAACTTGTCTGCAAGACTTCGAATTATGTTTATGTTGGAACATTATTATGTATGTATAGCATATAATGTCTCTATGTATATTTTTCTTGCAGGTTTGAATCGATACGGACTTGTTCGTATACGCATATATACAGTAAATATAACCACTTATATTCCCCAACCCTTTATATAAAGAACAGACTGAAAATTAGCACAATAGTTAGAAATTCCCATAAGAGAAAAATCTGGGATGGAAGATAATGTTGAGTTACACTAACTCTGGATAAGTTAGCTTAGGACACGCCTCTAAGATTTGTGCATCATTTCTTACCTAAGTTGAGATAAGAAACCTTTTTTCTTAAGGAGGATTTAATGTGCATATAAAACGACATTATTTGTTCTCCCATAAGTGAGGTGTTTATATAGGTCTTTATACCTCGAAGATGTTGCAAAATTAAACATAAGACGCCAATTAAATTTAAGAGTTTACATCCTACAGCATGACATATTAGAGTACGTATTGAGCTGCTAAAAAGGTCTTATAAAACTGAATTCTAATATGTGTTTTCCATAGTTTATTTGGAGTTTCATTCCATATTGAACGTGCTAGGAATATTTTGCCTTAATATATACGATTTACTAAAATTTCCTTCTTTACATTACGAACGTTGTTAAAATGTTATGTATAGGTATCGTATATTGTACAATTCTGACTAGTAGAGAAACTTGTTATGTGTAATAATTTTCAAAGGGAAATTATGTTACTTCTTGGAGGAGTTACTTCCCCATATGATCAGTTATAGAAAACAATTAAACATTTGTAATTATTACTTTTTTACTTTTCTTATACAGTTTTGGTTTCCTTTATAAAATTTGGGAACTGAAATAAATACTGATGTACCACATAAATTCCAGTATTAACTCCATATGATAACTTTTACTTCTATACGATAAACTCTCCGTCCATCCTCCTCTACATAACGTGACCCCACACCTACCTCCGTCACCTTCTGAACTTATCTCTTTTCGTCTATTAACCTTTATAAGTAAACCATGAACTTAATTTATAAATAATAAAAATTCTTAATCACATTTCTAGCTCAAGTAGCGATTGCTTTACCCTTCAATTCCATGGCGGCAGTTTTGGATTTTTTCAAGCAGAGTAGTTTTCAGATTTACTGGTTTTCAGACACAAAGGCAAATGTGACAAACGACGTCACTGAGAAAGGCTTGACGCCACCAGCAACGCAGTAGAACGGTGAAGTTATTTCATGTCTACTTTACATAGAGAGGCCATATTGTTACAGCATTAGGTTTATCCGATCATGTCAATAACACACACACACACATATATATATATATATATATATATATATATATATATATATATATATATATATATATATATATATATATATATATATATATATATATATATAAATGTGTGTGTGTGTGTGTGAGCTTAAAAGGTATCGACATGTTAAGTTAGTGATGCATATTTGACCACAAGAACGACGTTTTTCCAATGATAATAAATACAAGCAACAGACGTATGGCCCAGCGAGTCATATAACGTGTTTAGGAACCACTAAACAAAATCACTATCTATATAAAGGTATCACGTGCGAGAGTACCGTTTCCAAGCATGAATTACCGATTTGAATAAAATTTGTTGTACAAAAATGGGAGTGAAACTGCACTGTCAGGAGAGTTTAACAAAGGAATACAGACCTCCTGTCTCTGACATGATACCTTGCGGTACTTTGTTTTCCATACGCATCACCACAGTAGCATCGAGTATACTTCTCTACCGATCAATAAAATAACTAGTGTTCTGTCTTGTTACTATCATGTTGGGTGGATATACGATAGAGGTCCAGGATAATAACTGCCCATAGACTACTGGTCACTAAGCTTAAGAAGTTCGTCTGCAGAGAAAATTTAATTGCTGCTCATAGTTAAGATATTACTGAAGGACAAGCAGGCAAAGAGCGCCATGCCTTTACATTAGACACCACCTTTTATGCAAGTCGGAGGAGCTTTATATTACCTTGCTATTTGGTCTTAAACCTCACCTGTTTCTCCTCTGAAGAAGAAATTGTTTTACTAACCCCATTTTTCAAGGCTGAAAAAAGTTTCATTCAACGACTCAGCTTTGTCAGATGGTGGGTGATGGTAGTAGTCAGGAGGACAGTAAAAAACGAGACATTATAGCGCCTTAATTTTTCAAGAAAAAGTAATGTTGCAAAAATGTAAGACACGTGCTGATTGCCTAATGACCCAGGTAGGAGAAGCACATATATCGAGACAGATCAACGTCACCCAACCCGGTAATATTTTATTTTTTGTCCCTCGATGGATTTTTCTTCCTGAGAAGAATAAGAAACAGACACCGTCAGTCTGTGAACAAGTTTTCCGGGTACATGACTCAAGGAAGTATTGTGAAACTTTGCACTTAACCATTTTTTTTTTAAAGGGCAAAAAATAGACCCCTCCAATAAAATGTCAAGATGATATTATTCCTCATATTTACAACTATGATTACCGGAAAAAACAAAAACTCAGTGAAATGTTTTGAAACTCTGAGCTGACTTTTTGTAGGGGGAAGGGGGGTCGATAAAAAAACTTTAAATGTATACCCTACCGAAAAAAATTGTTTTTTTTTTACAATTAGAAATATAAGTTGTCAGGGAACATATATAGCTGCTAATTGCTTGTTATTTTAATGTTTAATATTTTCAACAGTTTTTGAATAATGAATTAATTGTGCAGCAAGGCGAGAAAAATATATGTAAAACTATCTAACCAGGACAGAAATCGATGTATATATATATATATATATATATATATATATATATATATATATATATATATATATATATATATATATATATATATAATTTTTTTAAGCATTTCCATGGTTTTGAAGATAAAGAGTGGCCTTTAGCTTGGCGAGGATCGTGCATCATCTCCCGTCCTTCCATTTCGTTCTTGAGAATTTAATTCTTTATAATTATGTACGATGTTGTGAATTGTGTGTGTGTATTTGTTAATGATGCGTGTGTACGGATATTTGCACACGCACACACACACACACACTTTAATACTACCACATTGTGACTCGCTATCACGACAGGCAGAATTCGCCAACCCGTTTTACCCTCAAAAAATAAAAAATTAATAAACATCACGCACACTTACTAGAACAATTAATCTAGCTCTACCTGGTACACAATATATAGGACAATTTGGTGAATCAGCTGAGTAAAATAACAACAAATATGGCGGTCTCTGACAATAATACATCACAATCACGTATAAAAACATGTTTATTTTGTGAGAGAAACGGAGAACCCTACTTCACAAAGGCCCAGCTGCAGTGCCTAGATAGGGGACGATAATAAACTATTATATATTACTTTATCCAACGTGACACGACCTCAAAGAATCTTACCATGAAAATATCATCATTGCTCGATGAAGGAGTTAGAACGACCATCTGCCTTTGCTGATAATATCATGGTGATAACATGTGAAGGAGACCTAGGTGATGTTGACTGCCGGTGTTATGTTATTACCACTGGGTAATGTCTCTTTATGGTCATAAGCTATATACAGCGTGAGTGATAACGTAACATTGTAAAACAGTCGGTGCCGAATCGCCAGGTTACAGTAAAATACACAGTCCGGTTTACGGGAGCTGAAAACCGTTCTTGCCGACTCAGATTCTTAACCCGTGTTGTGTGCATATAAGTATACAAAACTCTACGGTTGCTTCACCCCAATCTCACTATCATTACCTCAGCATCTTTCATGTGTTATAGCTAATAAACTATTCGGATTTCAATATATATATATATATATATATATATATATATATATATATATATATATATATATATATATATATATATATATATATATATGCTGATAATACAAGGAAAGAAGTGCGCTTCCCAAGCGCTTTCGTGTAATTCACATCTTCAGGGGTGAGTACAGACTAAGGAGAAGTACAAAACAAGGTGTATATATACAGAGGAGGGTGAGATCAGGTCCACAATGGTCAGGTATTAGGTAATGACCCTACTAATCTTTAAAAAGCACCGCAACGGTCGGTAGTCAGGTCAGAGGGTAAGGTGACCCAACCTTCTCACCTGGTTACAAATCTTCTTAATTACAAAATTGTCCAGTTTGTACATGCCATTACTCAAATTCATGTTGACTGCTTCGGTATGTTTAATGAGACTAAATTCTATAATGTTCCTACTGTCAATTGAATTACAAGGTAATATTGAGGAGGCATTATCCCAGTCAATGCAATGCTTGTTATCCCTCAAATGAACAAACAGAGCATTAGATTCCTGGCCTGTCCTAACACTACATTTATGTTGTTTAAGTCTAGTTACAAGATCTTTACCTGTCTGGCCTAAGTAAAACATATTACATTCCTTGCAAGGAACTTTATAAATGCAACCAATTGTGTTGTTGGGGGAGTTCTTGATTAACATTTGTTTAACAGTGCATGAGTTCTTAAATGCCACATTGACGTTCCAGGTTTTTATTTGTAAAGGAATTTGAGAGAATTTTTTGTGAAATGGTAATACAAAGAGATTCTTATGGTCATGGGTGGGCTTGGGATCAGTTCCTTGTGGTTATCAGCATATACCTGGATCACGCGCACCTACAGTGATTTACTTGCATATATATATATATATATATATATATATATATATATATATATATATATATATATATATATATATATATATATATATATATATATATATATATATATATATTCATAAAATCACACGGGAAAAGGGAAAGCAACGGAGCACCTTAGCTTTCGTCTTTATTCAAGACATCTTCAGAGGCAACTGGATTACATGGACAGACAGAGGCTTAAATATACAGGGTGACCTTATAAAACATGAGGTCAGGTCATAATGATGTCATCCACTAATCCCCACACCAACACACACGTAGAGGAGCTTAAGAGAAGGGTGGTGACGTCACTAGTCAGGTCAGGTCAAAAATAAGGGACCCACTAAATAACTATCCTACATCTAGATCAAAGGTTTTCAAAGCATTTTTAACCTTGGGCCACTGACAAATAAATTTATGTAACATATTATCAGTTTTGAACTGACCATCACTAAGGTTTATTGATTTTAATTCCTTAATCAAACTAGCTTCAACCAGAAGTCTTTCTGTGACACAAGATGATTTAAATACTTCTAAGCTTTTTTCCCAAGCAATGGGGTGATTATTATTCCGAACAAGAACGAACAGGGCACTGCTTTCAGATGCTGTTCTGATATTATACTTATGTTGTTTGATTCTGAGGTGTAGTGTTTTTCCTGTCTGTCCTACATAATTACAATTACATTTGCTACATGGAATACAATAAACACTTCCATTTACATTCAAACTTGGGCTATTTCTTATTAACATATTGGTAATGGTTGAGTCACACTTGAAAACAACATTAATATTTAGTAGCTTGAGGGACCGAACTAACGGGACAAATTCATTACGATAGGGCAGTCAAAATATTCTTAAGTGTAGGAATTTCCGACCTCAGAAATGTGTGATAAGGATAACTTTGCACTATTTCTTGTTTCATCTTAAGTGGTTTGTCTTGTAAAGACAGTTCTTGACTTAACGCTGAGAGAATATAAGACTATAATAATAATGTTTTTCAAAATAATTATTCGATAAAGAGTTTTCATATAACAAACATATTGTTAATATCTATTCCATTGGGGACAATACATTTTATAATATTTTTCTGAAATTTATTACCATTTCAAAGGAATAATTTTGTGAGAAATTAAAAATAATGAAACAAATACTCAATCTTCACAGACATTAATTATTATCATAGCTCGACTGATATCATTAAATCAATCAGTGTGCCATCTGTGGGTTGGTGTCCAGTGCCACCTCACTAATCATCTCAGATATCTCAACTCTCTGAAGACCACGGACTTTAAGTTCAGTGATCCGTCTCAAGTTCCTGCCTCCTTGTCTTCCTCCCCTCAGTTTTACCTTTTAATATTTATTCAATTATCCCCACATCATTAGTTTTGTGTTCAAAGTGCCTCATTACCATTACTCTATAAACTTCTGGTATTCTTATCGTTACAACAGCCAACCTGATTAATTAAAAAAATAATAATTTAGGTTGTTGTTAGGAAGTCAGTCATGATTCCCACTCCCTAACATTTGTAGCTGATGGACACGTACAATTTTCATGAGTACACTAATGGCAGCAAACTATGAAATGCCTTGTTCAGCAGACGAGGATATAGATTTTTTATTTATTTTTTAAATAGTTCATATTAAATGATTGTTTCCATTTAAGCTGATCTGACCTGACCTTTAGTCTTGTTTTACCAGACCTCCCCTGTACCTGATCGTAGTGAAGCTGCCAAATGACCTGACTTCACTTCACCTGTACTTCTTCATGTGCTTCTGTGTCATCTGTATCTTTACCGCCCTAACATCACCTACTACCTCTACCTTCTTCCTCTGGTTCCTTGATCTACCTCTCTCTCAGTATAATTGTCTCACTAAATCACTTGAGAATCATTCACCTTATGGCTCAAATCCTCCAAAGTGTTGATCGAGATCGAGATGGAATTAGTGGATTTATCACGATGCTTAATATCATTCTGATATCACACACACACTCACACTCACACACACACACACACACACACACACACTCTCTCTCTCTCTCTCTCTCTCTATTTATTTCCCTTATCAACTTGTCCATATATACACATTTCCTATTTCAACCAATTTTAATGTCAGAACCTCCACCCCTGTCCACCCACTGCTGGCCATCACCACATGCCAACTGGTGTGCTTCTGGGTGTTTTTACCGGACAGGTGAGATCCCACCGAGTGTACAGCAACTCACACGCTGGGCTGTGAAAGTCAACATTTGTATCTCGGTGAATGTCTGTGGGACCCTCTCCAGTGAAAGGCTTTTATTGTTAAATGTTGCGTTCTCTGTTTATTACAGTCTCTTTCTTTGTCTCTCACTTTCTGTCAATATCTACTCATCTATTCACCAGTCTCTCTCTCTTTCTTTATCTCTCTGAAAATAAATAAGTACTGTATATATAAATAAAACTGTCATCTATGAAAACTTTTATTCGATTTTCGCTGTCCTCTCCTTTAGATGAAATTGTTACCTGAATACCATATTGGATAAGATTAGAGTCCACCTAAGATTACCCAAAGCTACCTATCATCATACAGGAGAAAGTGGGCATCTAAATTACCTTTAATACAGCGACGTCTTACACCTACCCTGACAATGTTGCTTCATTTTGATTTGTCTATGAATGTTCTCTTATAAAACACATCGGGTATACAAGCATATATACATGCACAAACACTCATACACATCATATATACATGCACAAACACTCATACACATGCATCGTACAGTCGCAATCCAAAATTTGTATCCGGGTCTTGTCGTAGCCGGGGATCCAGAAGGGCCGAACACCGCCCCCTTCTCCTCCAATGATAGTTGGAGTGGTAGTTAGTGAGTTTCCTGGCGGTGCGAGCCTCAGTTCACGACCATGACCAGGATTATCGTATGCTGTCAAGTCCATGTTTGTTATTTTATTACAAGTGATACCGGGCTGCACGCATCATATCGTAACTACTGTGATTAAACAAAGTGCGTCATGCAAGTCCCAAAGTGAGCTGAATATAAAGTAAATTTAAAGCATAAAGATTAACGGTGCAGGAATGGTGGAGGAGAAGACTCGGGAGGCCGCTCATGTGTGGAAGGGGATCCGGCGGCGTCCACAGATTTGCAGCAAAAAGTCATTGAGACGCAGGTTGAACAAGGTACAAACTGTTAACGAATTAAATGTTTATACTTAGTCTCTAAGACTTAATCATGTCACAAGTACGGCATGATAGAACTCTAATAATGTAACTCATCTCGTGATAATTATCACCATCAATCCCACCCAGCACCACTATCCTTAACTACTATCCCCACCCATAAATACTATCCACTACCACCACCCTTCCCAGCCGTCCATTACCACTGCTATATATTATCACAAGCATCAACCACCACCACCCATCACTAACACCACAAACCAGCATCACGATCATCAATCAACCAATACCACCCTCCCTTACCACCACAATGTATTGACACCATCCATCACCAACACACACCCTACGTTTATTTCTTGTCCCTTTTGTCTGATATTGTTTTCATCTGTATCATGTCATTTTAATAGTGTAATACGTTTTTTATATGTAGTGTGTAGGGTAAACAGAGAATATCTAATCAGTGATAAATACAGTAATGGGTTACAGATTTTTATAAACCTTAGTACAACCCATTAACCATAAAATAATGTAACCACAACAAATCCTTGGAGACACCATCACGGTGCAACACACAAACTGACCGTCTCTCTCCCGCCCTGAAGTTTGTATCATCATTATTATTTACAATAATATTATTATGAAACTCATAAACTTGTCTAACAAACACCCATCATTAATCCTCCACCGTCCAGCAACTCATTGAACTACCGCACCAACTATCAAAAGAGAGGAAGGGGCGGTGTTCGGTCGCCCGGCTCTACTGGATCCCCTGCTACAACAAGGCCGAGATACAAAATTTGGATCGTGACTGTACATGTAAAATCGAATAAGCACAAGACAAAAGCACACAGACACATGAATAGAAATATATATTCACACAGACGTCCAAAACATGTACACATACTTCCATGCAAGCACCAAGTACCAGCAAATTAACACACAAACACACACACACACACACGCACACACAAACGTGTACATCTGTAAACTCAACTATCAAAGCAACATTTACAGCAGGTAAATAAAATACATCGTAATGGCACGCGTGTAGTAACTAGTTCATCACAACTAATGTAAATGTGCGCGTTAATATATCTAATGTAGTTTCTCCTTGTCACGTGTTTTAATAGTTGTGATTGGATTTCATTTCGGGAATTACAAAAGGGTGGAAGAGACGTCAAAAAAGAGAGCTTAATTAATGCGTAGACAAATACATGGCACAGCAGCAAGGAATGTTACAACTATGTACTGTCCTATGGCTCGCTCTCTCTCTCTCTCTCACCATTATGTACTGTCCAGCAAAATAGGTTAATCTATAACTATGTATATCCTTCCAGCTTGTACTGTACTCTCTCTCTCTCTCTCTCTCTCTCTCTCTCTCTCTCTCTCTCTCTCTCTCCGGCCTTGTCCCTTCATCACCACGCGGGGAAATAATACGAAGATGAATTCTGCCGAGAAATCTACGAGACTGCAAAGTAACTGTCGGGTTCTTGCTGACGACGGAATTTCTGCAAACGAGATGTCTCCAAAAGTTTATATTGGGAAAGTTGACACTGAGGAATGTGGCGAATTTCGGAAATGCAATAGGATCAGAACCCATGCAAAATTTTGCTAATGTTCAGAGGTATATTGAAATATGTAGAATTTTTATGCAACTTGACAATTCCGTCTAATATTTTTGGAATCTACACGAACATTATTATACCGTTGTTATTATATACAGTACATGATAAGATTAATGATGATATAACTAAAATAAAATTGTAATAATTCATTAAATTATAAGTGTAAAAACATGACCCCCTTACTCTCTCATATGTTTATTCATTACAAATGATCCCGGTCTTTCAGTTATTTATATAGTCTAAACGTTTAATTAGTACACAGTAAAAACATTGGAATAAAGGAGGAAGAGGAGCAGAATAAGAATAAGGACAAAGAAGAATAAAAATAAGAATGAGATTAAGAATAATAATAAGAAGAATAACAACAACAACAACAGCTAGGAGGAGGGACGGGAGTTATTGTACGGCCATCCTCTACACTAGGGCCTAGACTACCTACCCGCACCTCCCTATCGAATTTCTTTCTCTACAAAACTGTGGAAATGCATACGGAACACACAGACATATAAACAGACAAACAGAATGTATTTTATATCTATAGAGATAATAATAACCATAATTATAATAACATTTATTATCAAAACAAGAACAAAAATAAACAATAACAACTACAATGAGGATCATGTTCATTACAAGAAAGAAAAGAGGAAATGCTTATAACATCAAGTCATAACTACAATATTGCATGAGTATAAACACGGGTTTGCCTTCAGATTAATATACAAATAGTGAGAAATAATTAGAGTTAAGTAATATCAAATGAAAAGCTACTCTCTCTTTCTCGCAACTTTTCCAGATGTGGAGTTATCTCATCCAGTCCACACATCACTGGCAGACCATCTTGACCGGGCCACAACACATTAATCACCCAGGCGACCTCCTGCTGTGAGTATGGCTGAGACTCGGTCACTGGCACACTCCTCCAGATATAAACTCACTGACCCGTTGATTCTCACTATTTATCCACCTTCTCACAATGTGTCTAACTGGGCCTGGAAAAGATAGGTTTTTTAGGTATCTTTCTTTCTTGCATTAGAAATGTATGAATTGATAATCATATTTTGCTGACTTTTATTCTCAACAAGACGTTTAGTGTTTCTTAAAATGAGTTCCAGTTGTAAAAAGTAAGCTTCTGTCTTAATTAGAAGGGTTTATAAACATGGACCTTCTCGTTTATAGTGTTCTCTGCAGCATTAAGTAAACTGTCAAATGTAACTGATTTCTGAATACCCCCACAATCGCCGCTGCCGTTGATGATCCTCACTACACTCTCGGAAATGACTAACTAGATGGATTCGCAGCCCTATAACCCAAACCACCTCCCTCAAAGGCCCATAAGAAAAGCAAAGGAGTCAATCCCACAGTGGAGAAGATTGTCTTACCCTCGCCTGAGCAAGCTTCATCTCAGAGCCTGAAAGCTCTCACGGGGTGCTGTACTGACTGATCGAAGTCCCTCCCACTCCCAGCACCCGTTTGATGCAGTCTTTCTGTAAAGGCAGAGCCCTCCTATCGCCGCCCCTGTCCCTAATTGTAATACACTATAAGTATACGCACAAGCTGCAGGATGATGACGTACTAACACGGACTTCATGCGCTCAGTTGGTAGTTCCATCTGATAGTATACAAGACGCAATGTTTTACTGATATCAAAGGTCGAGCAGAATTACAGATAAAGAGGTCCTCGAGGACAATATTATGTCGTCCTGATAGGATAAAAAGCTCTCGGGTCCTGGGGATAAATGCTCTTAAATTTTCAAACGAGTTGGAAGTTAGACTCGGTAAACACACCAAAAGACTCGAGAGCCGGCGGCTTCCTGTTACAGTACCCCATTACAGTGAGTATCGTGGGAATGTTAGAGACATTTTTTGGTCTTCTCTCTACGGCTGCGATACAGGGGGAATTCCCCATGAATTTGCATTTAGTTTTGTTTCACACACACAGATATATATATATATTTCATGTAGATCCACAATGAAAACGTGGATAAGATAAATCTTGATAAAGTCACACGGGAAAAGGGAAACAACGGAGCACCTTAGCTTTCGTCTTTATTCAAGACATATATATATATATATATATATATATATATATATATATATATATATATATATATATATATATATATATATATATATCATTAGCCCAATAAACACGCGGACTTCTACATACAATCAACATTGTATGTAAAATTCCGCGTTCTTTATTGGGCTAATGAAATATATATGGATCCTCGTGTTTCGAAGCCGGATTTGGTAAAAAGTTACTCTGACCACCTACGTGATACGGGTAGTCCCCATTAGAGGTTCACGGCGTCATAAGCTCGTTGAACAGGCTTTGTGTGAAATATAACAGAGTCTAGGACTGTTTTTAGTATCCTGGTGGTCCAGCGGTTAGCGTTCCCCGGTCACAGTCATGGGCCCGTGGGCCGTGGGTTCGAATTCTGGCGGGTTGAGGTGTTGATTGTATATATATATACTATATATATACTGTATATATATATATATATATATATATATATATATATATATATATAGTATATATATATATATATATATATATATATATATATATATATATATATACTTCTACAGGCAAACATGATTTTTATTCCAAAATGTTGATATAAGCATCAATATCATGTATATAAAATGGTTCAGATGATTTAAACTTCAAATAATTATGTTTCTATTATCTGAAACTTTCATTTTTTATACCCAGAAATTTTTAATAATTAATTATCCTTATTTTCTGGGCGGTTATTACCCACTGTTTATTTACTTTCGGGTTCAGATGATTTAAACTTCAAATAATTATGTTTCTATTATCTGAAACTTTCATTTTTTATACCCAGAAATTTTTAATAATTAATTATCCTTATTTTCTGGGCGGTTATTACCCACTGTTTATTTACTTTCGGTTGAGACGTCATAGGGGACGTGTGTGTGTGTGTGTGTGTGTGTGTGTGGAGACAATTATTACTCTCTTTGAGTTTAGAAGTATAATTCTTAATTCATTTACAGTGATGAGAACTACCCAGCATTGAAGAGCTATTGATTTTTCTTCTCGTTCATGTATAACGTAAACGCAACAAACATTTCTTATATACCCCCCCCAAAAAAAAAAATAAATAAATAATAATAATAATAACAATAATAATAATAATTATAACAAAAATACTTGGTACCAGAAATTTGGTAGCTCACACTATAGTTAGAATGTTCACCCGTGGCTAAAATAGACATTACATTTGTATCATGGGACTGTAGATGTGCTAACGGCTATTTTGTTTTTTTCGTGATGGATGTGTGAGGGAGGAGGGGTCTGTTTGTTAGAGTATTTATATTCATATTCCTTTTTCACTCGGTTGTGCAACTTCAGTTTGTTTGGTTCTATTTTGCTTTATATTAGTCGTTGATTCCAGGTTTGCTTCATCGTTGGACTAAATTCTCACTGAAAACGAGAATTGATTTAAGGTTCTCTTCTATACACTCTAACACATCCTTTACCAATAATCTGTAAACTTTCTTTTATACTCCAAACGTTATTTCGTATTTACGAGGTTATTTTTTGTCTCTCTCAATCTCGCTTTCATCTATATTTTAGTCTATTTTCTGGTTTTCTGTTCGTCCTTTCCTATCTATATTGTTGTCTTAACGGCCAGCTGTTTATAATCTTTACTACGCCCACGTATGTTTACTTATTTATCAGTCAAGTGTTTATTGGCAGCAAGACCTGACCCCTGGAAGACCAAACACCAAGCATGAGTCGCGCTGTTTTCAGAAATTACAGATCTAACTGACTGTGACATGAAGTGAGGTAAGTCAACACTGAGAGCGAACTTCTTTATCATTTAAAATGTGTGTGTTAAATGCCTTCAAGTAGAGGGAAAGAGATAGGGAGAAAAAGAGATAAAAAAGGACTAGAATGTGTCCTTACAGGTTCGGAGGATGAGGTGGTGGTCGAGGGTTGTGGTGGGCCAGTGGTCGAGGGCCTCAAAATTGAAGGCTATGACAGGAGAGAAAGAGAGAGGAAGGAAAAGAGGAGGGAGTGAAAAATCAGAAAAAATGTAAGCGAGCAGCAGCAGCAGCAAAAATGTTTACACTGCATTTTTCATCGTATTTTTTGTACAATACTATCAAAAATCGCTCAGATTTCCTCTTTCTGAAACTATATAGTGAATATAAGTGAGGGTCCCTGGGGCGTCCTCTTCTGGCTATGAGTATTTCTTGAAGTTACAAATACAAACATCATGATTACTGATATAACTCACTCGCAGAATAAAAAATAATCACGAAAAAAAAATCCTTTACAAATTTTCAGAGACTTCTATTAAAATATTTTTTACAGCATCGGTGTTTAAGAAAGTTTTCAAAATAAGTGATAATTACTGTAAATAAGTTTCTTGGTGAAAAAATGCGATTAATAAGTTCATCTAATTAAACCTTTATCTTTAGCATGGGATGTAAGAGAAGACTGTCAGTGATGATGAAGAGACGTAGTACAGTAAGTTAAAAAAGAAAGTTATTAATTTAAGAAACACAAGATAGAACAAAAGCCGAGGACAAATTACAGAATTATATTAAAGGCCTTATTTTCACTTTTATGTCTCCTAGTTCCTACACACCATTTGTTCTTTGAAAACACTGATGTTAATTGACATTAACAAATCATTAACATAAGCTTATAAGGCTGTTTTTTTTAACGAGACTTGGATATTTTTAAACGCTAACAGTCTTCCCCATGCAGTTATATACACGACCAAAGACCGAAGTAATTGACCGTCAAAACAGCTACAGTATATAAAATGAACAGCAATTTATTATGCTCAGCCGGAATATAAAGCCTCTTGGGAAGCGAAAGTGTCGTGCAAGTCTTTAAGCTGAGGCTAAATTCATATCTTCAAGAAAATTAAATTATCTAAGTAGCTCAATTTATACTTTGAAGTTAAATTATAATTTTTTCCCAACTCTGCACATTAGGGTAAATCCCAGTAGTTATCAATTATGTGTATAACAGTCATTTGATCTTTATTACATTGATCGTTTTTAATGTCGAACAAACCACTGAGTCTCACCATTACCACAATTATAGTACCTCTACATAACCTTACAACAAATGATATAAATGAGAATTAATTTAAACTAACCCTTGGAAAATAAAACATGTGTGTACAGAATCAAGATGGTCGAATATACTTGAAACTTGATCATGTTTGTATACACTATGGCATCTAAACATTGTCACACTCGGAGACACTTTAGAAATTCGATGTACTATATATTAACCTTGACAATATACAACAATAGAACCTTTCGAATAACACTTGTAACTACGGTCTTCAGTCCTGCACAAAGTCACCATACAACAAAAATGACAACATCTGTAAAGTGGTGTGTGTGTTGGTGTGGTTGTGAGAGGGAAGAGAATAAAGAACAGTTGATTAACTTGGAGAATTGGTAGACTGACAAACAGACAGACAGACAGACAGACAGACAGACGGACAGACGGACAGACGGACAGACGGGTTCAAGGAGAATAAACGTAGATATAGACAGAGTTTCGCTTTTTATGTGAGAATTTTATTGTAGATCATCAGCTTCAGATATCATAAACTGGGTTATTTATTGTCTTAGATTATAGTTGATGGACAAAACAACATAACAGAAATCATCAATTTTTGTGGCTTACTATACATTCCCAAAATAGAAACGGGGGAAAATTATAAATAAAAAAATAAATAAAAAATAAATAAAAAAATATATCAAAAAATTTAAGTGCATTTATTAATCTCATTCAATAAAAACGTAAACACAATACTAATTTCCCTGTAAGTTAGAAACAAAGAGTTCGATAACCTGAGGCTGAAATGTACAAACACTTCCTAGTTTACGTCTCCAGATATGGTGACGTCACTACTTTTAGTATCATGATGACTTTTTACTGCGGCACACAATTTTACAACTGTATTTGCAGATTCCCAGATCTGGTTCATCTCAAAATGGAAATGATCATTTTCACGCAAATTGTCATGAATACTTTATGTGCCAGCCCCGTTTTAAAGAGCAGAGACGGAGAACTTTGTGTGTAAAACTACTTTCATTCATTTGCCTCATAAGTTAGTGTTATCAGGAGAATTTTCATTTTTTAAATAGCGGCTATTCGTACTAGATGATTTACATATTTTGACTTCTGTTTCGTTCCTCCATGGGTTACTATCTGAAGTATGACATGTCTCGATATATGTAACTTATTTTTACCAAACATTTATTACATACAAATACATCAAGTTTGTTCTCACTAACAGATCTAGTCGACGCTTAAACGCTACGTGTCCATCATCATCCCTGACAGAGAATACATAATTAGTACTCGCCTCTCCGTGCACGTGTGTGTGTGTGTGTGTGTGTGTGTTTGTCTATATGTGTGTGTTGTTTGGTTGTATGTTTCCTTGTTTGTTTGTTTGTTTGTGTTTTTGTTGTTCTGTGTGTTTTGCTTATTTGGTTATTTATGTGTGTGTGTGTGCAAGCGTGCATCTGTGTGTTTCTGCGTGTGTACTCGCGTGCATGTGTTTGTTTGTTTGTTTACATGTGTGGTATGTGTGTGTATGTCTGTCTCTTTGTTTGTATGTATGTATGTATGTATGTATGTATGTATGTATGTATGTACGTATGTATGTATGTATGTATGTATGTATGTATGTATGTATGAGTGTGTGTGACAATTCAAAGAAATACCAATGGATTCCGGTGATACTGACTTGCGAATACATCCTAACAAGATCTCATACGAATTCTGTAATCAGCATTTCGCCTCCACCGTTTATGAAGTTGCCTTAGGGTGACGGGAACCTTAATCCTTGTGGTGAAGTATATCATTCCCCGTCTTTTACTTCCTAATCTATCTTTGGCTCTCTTTTCCTCATTTTCCTTTTTCCTTCGCATCGTCTCGACTCTTCCTTCCTCCATTGCCTTTACGACACTTACGAATGGTTCTTCACCTTTCGATAAAGTGGAAAGCAGAAGGTAAATAAAGACCTGTCAAGTTGTATGAAGGTGAGTGGGTGTCACCTCGAATCGTGAAGGAGGAACGACCTGCACGGGAAGCTTCTTTGACAAATTACTGGTCTAGCGAGGGACAAACCCGACCGATTTTGAGAGCTATAAGGTTCCACAAGGACAGACAGATAGAGAAGTGAATGAGAGAAAAAAAAAGAGATACAAAGGCAGAGAGACAGACAGACAGAGACGAAAGAGAATGAGAGGGGGAAATGTGGTAGACAGACAGACAGACAGGCAGAGGTGAGAGAAAATTAAAAGAGGAAATGAAAGACGGACAGACAGGCTGACAGACAGAGATGTGAAATAGGATGAGAGGAGGGAATGAGAGATACACATATATAGTACACAGAAGAGAGAACGATAGAAGGGAGAAAAAAAAGAGATACATTGATAGAGAGAAGAAAGTTAATGAGAAGAAAATAACACAGAAAAAAAATTGGAAAAAAATCGTAAAAAAATAGAGAGCGAAAAAAACAGCCACACAAGTAAACACAGAAGAGGCACCAGGGAGGGAGTCAAGGTGAAGAGGAAAGACTTAAGAAGTACCTACGCTTTTAAATTTCAAGTGAAGTGAAGTGGTGTTACTTGGGTCTGGGTGGACGGTGGTGGAAGATGTCATGACCAGAGAAAGTGAGAAAATTAGAGAAAGGAAGAAGATGGGAAGGCAAGTGATAACCCCCCTCTCCCCCTCCAAAAAAATAAATGAAAGAAAAACATGAAAAAAAAGGTGAGAGAGATTGAAAACGGTAGACCGGATGTCAAATCAGAAAGTATAGTAAGAAAACATAGCAGAGCAACAGCTGCAACAGCAAAATTGTTTACACAGCCAGAAGCAACAGCGGTCTCTATAGGAAAGAAGAAATCCTTTTATCTTTTTCTCTCCTTTTTGTACCAGTTTTAAGAGTCGTTTATATTGTCTCTTTCTGGGAATAGCTGAGCGTTCTTATATAAACAGAAGGTCCCTGAGGCGTCTTCCTGGCTGTGGTCGTCTGCTGAAACCACATACACAAACACCTTGATTACCAGCACGAGGATAATAACATTTTGCCCCGCCTAAACACACCAGTGCACCGCCAGAGAAAAGTAAACACACAAATATTTTAGGAAAGACCCTCGTACAATCTACCTGGAATATTAGTACAACACCTAGTCACGGAGTTTACGATTAGAAATTACTTGTAAAAAATGTTCAACACTTTCAGAGGACGTGAAGAATAATGTTGATCATATATGTAAGAGTTAAGGCCAGAATTAAGTGCGGAGATCCGATTAGAATCTTATAAATATATACTTTTAGTTGGTTAAAGAAAAATGTGAACGACGAGTAAAGATAGATAGATCTATTTTCCTAAGAAATCTAAATACTGTCAGACCAAAGATCAGCCTCACACGGATAATTCACCACCAAAGACGACAACATTTCCACAGATAACCAAACACATCTTATTGAATTGCAAGTTTTCATACCCATATTTAGGTGAATGCCATTCTCTCACAAATACGTACAACCCCCCCCCCCCAGACACACACACAAACCAGGTAACATTCTCACTTTCTGATTTATCTCAATGAAGGTGGAGGCAGCAGTCAGATCTGTGTCAGACGCCGTAACGTCACACTGGCCAGAGTACAAGACAAAATCCTTCCTCCACTGGTGTCCGCACGAACAGGAGATCAACTGCTCTCCACACAGTGGCCCGAGCAGTCCGGATCTCCTCCTAAAATGTCAACAACTGACCAAGTCCTTACACTTCATGAAATTGTTGAGAATGGTGGTGCTCGTGCCAAGGTGTTGACTCAAGTGTGTTAGGTTATGATCGAGTGCTGATGCATGCTCATCTAGCGTCTTAAATGGAGATACCTGTTGATCAAAGTGAAACATGAAACATACCTGGAGTCTGTTTATATTGTTAATACATTTTATATAACTATGTCAAGGGGAAACAATACCTTTTGCGTATGGCGTACTATTGAAATAATCGATTTTATAGGTATACATGCATGTTTGTACATGTAGGAGGAAGAGGTTCTTTTTCATAGCTTTTGTGTGTAAAAATGGGCAAACTTAGTGATACACTATTGCATGTTTTACACCTGTTGCGCCTCACAAACTCCGTGAAATCTTTAGAATTCTTTTCCTCGGTGTTAAAGTGAGCGCAATACTGGGCTTTGTACACAGAATAAAGCCTTCACATGCAGAAACCAGCACCAAAGCCGACTCACTCTACCAGTAAGTTTTCATATACCGTACATTTATTGGACTTATATTATTTACTTGGTCATACAGACATGCAATGTATGTTGATATACTGCTTGTGGCAATAATTTATGGCTTCATTTAACCAGCCTTTCATGACATTAACTGATGGATTTTCTCTTGCGACTGAGGGTGTTTTTCAGTACGGCTCAACATAGTTAAAGGCAACTCTTGGTCTCCCTTTTTTATGGAAAATATATTTCAAATAAAAACAAAGAAGAACTTTACGTTAGCGAGTGAAAACAAAAAGATTATAATGCTAATGTCCTCCAAAAATATGCGTAAACTTTTATTTAGAATTGTATTCAACCTCAAAAAAATTTGAGAACATAGAACGTCCGTAATCAATTTGTTTCACGTGGCAGGTTTATAAATTCTACTTTATAACTCCCAAAAAAGAAGACTTATAAAGTAAAAGATGAACAAGATTTCTAATATCAAAATTACTGTACGATCATAGTGCATATAAAGCAATTAGGTAATTTTTAATTTACAGGAATAGTTGCATGATAAGCACATGGCAGGGGTAAATTTTAAGAAATTTCACACAGAGTTTAGCGCCGTAATATCTTGTGAAATGATAGCTTTATGGTAGCATTTTAATGGCTTGAAATGCGTAATTAATCAAGATTTAATCTACCTGCACAACAGGGGACAGATTTAGCAGCAAGGTGGCAACAAAGAACCAATTAGTCAGCACAGAGGCAGCCCGTAAGTCACAAAACTGAGTGAGCCTTGCATACTTATTTTTAATTTCATCATTTCTCTTATGATGGTGATTACATTTACGAAATAAATACCAACAACGGCAGTCAGGGGAGTTTCTGTGTCAACGAGAATGATGAAGAGATGGTGATAAGTCCTCATTAGGAACACTAAATCTTCCGATACAGGCGGACATACAGTAATTAACGAACACAAGCTGCACAGATAAGAAACTATTACTTTGCCGCAAAGAACCTTATAATGATCCACTTAACTGGTAAAAGTTATTAAATAGTACCTATAATGCTACACCTTTGTTGTACAGTATAAATCTAAGAACAGCGTATGATGCATTCCACCAGGAATGAATATAAAATAATACAGTAGTGATGAAAGGAGTACAAATATAGTAGTAATTAAAGGAGCATAAAAATAGTAATAATTAAAGGAGCATAAAAATAGTAATCAATGGAGCATAAAATCGTGATTCAAGGAGAATAAAATTGCGATAAAAGTATAAAAATCCTGTTTAAAGGAGATAATGAATAGCCTTTACAACTAAAAAGTGTCATATGAAGGAAAGACAAAACCTAAAAGTACTTTTGCGTCGATTAACTGTTGCTTGAGACATTATTTCAGGCGTAATTCACTTATCTAGGGAAAGGCTTTTAGTTTATGGTTAAGTTCTTTTGTTTTATACTCCGTCATCCCCATCCCCCCACCACCCTCTCCCTCTACCACCCTCATCCCTACCACTCTCCCTCCCTCACCACCTTCACCCCTACCACCCTCTCCTCCACTAACCACTCCCCTACCACCATCACACCTGACACCCTCTCCCCCCACTATCATTACCTCTACCACCCTCACCCTACTACCCTCTCCTCCACTATCCTTACCCCTGCCATCCTCTCCCTCGCCACCCTCACCCTACTACCCTCTCCTCCACTATCCTTACCCCTGCCATCCTCTCCCTCACCATCTTCACCCCATAACACCCTATCCTCCACTGACCTCAATCCTACTACCATCACCCCTACCACCCTTACCCCTACCACTCCCTTCCTCACCACCTTCACCCCTACCACCATCACCCCCTGGCACCCTCTCCCCAACCACCCTTTCCCCCACCACCATTACTCCTACCACCCTCTCCCCAACCACCCTCTCAAAAAAAACTAACCAATTTCCATTTTCATTAAATTTGTTGCTGAATTGTGCCAGAGGTGGGACAGATTTTTGCTCTGAAATTTTTCCGTTTTTTCTTCCTTCTTTTAAATAATTTTCTCAGTATTATTAAGGGTGACAATTACCTTTAGAAACAGTTGAACAAAAACACGTAAAAGAAGAGTTTATAATAATAACAACTATGCATGAGAACCTTACAAGCTCTAAAAGTGAAGATTCATTCATAAAAACTTTTAGAAACAGATAATTCCTGAGGAGAAAAGACATTGAAAACAAAGAACCCAATCACACTTGATGTTTGTTTTCCTCCTTACTATCCATAACATATTTATTTAAATCTTTTTCTTGGAGATGAATATTGGAAACTCTTACAAGCAGGGTCTTATGATAATGCAAGTACTGTATACCTGAATTAACTTCGCACATCCCCAAGTATATATATATATATATATATATATATATATATCATCACACACATAACCTAGTATAAGCACCACAAAAATAAGACTAATGCGCTATGTCAGAATATCACCGAAAGCAATATGGCACTACAAGAAAAAAAAAAGATCAACAAAGCAATATTGGCAATATACGTGTCATCAGGTCTCAAAGGAACGCGACACAAGAAAGTGGCAGGGGCAATTTTCAGGGAGTCGGGTCGTCGGGGTTGGAGTGGTTCTTCACGGAAACTAGTCTCACATTGTTGACTGTATCACGTTGTCTTTATACTTTGATGCTATTCTACTAACACCTGCCGCTTCCCGCCTCTCATTACCCGGTCTCACATTATCGAGTTGGATGTATTGTGTCTATAATCTATATGTTGGTGTTTATCTATTATCGTTATCAAGTAAGATACATTATATCTTTATGTATTTTGTCCTGTCGGATTTTTGTGCTGAATTCCCGCAACTCAGAACCTGGTCTCATTGTTGAACTCGATACAGTTTGTATTTGATATGTGTTGATCGATGTGTATTTAAGTCTTCTTCTTATAAAGTAAAACTAATCATTAGTTTCAAATCAATAGGCCTCGGCATGAATGAACCTTTCGACAATTAGACCAATAAACCTTCAGATTAATTAATCATGGGATTACAAGGTAGTTTCCCAATAAATTATGCAAAAATCACCCGAGAGACATAACAAAAAGAAAGGAAAGGATTACTCCCTTGTTTTCTTACTAGGGTAGATGGGAGATCTCCGTGACATATATATTAGACGCACTGGAAAAAAAAGGTTCCAACGAGAAGTCATTATAAAAAAAATTCATGTTTCCTCACAAGTTACACAATAGTTTCTTCAAATGATAATGTATGAAGTACAATTATCTTAAGAGACTTAATAATTCATTATGAAGGCTATAAACACTTGCTTGGTCACTAGTTAAGCAAACTTTTCGTTCTTAAACAATATGTTGAAAAAATACGAAACAGCCAGAGCAAGGCTATCGTATTGAAATATTTTAGTGGGAATATTACCACTTGCTGTTACTGAAGAATTCCGAAGGATGAGACAAGAAACATATTGAGTAAACGTAAACAAGAAAAAACACATAATGAATTAAAATATGATAAAATGCATTGACAAATTTCGAATAGAACACACACACACACACACACACACACACACACACACACCAAAACGTTCACAGAGATATAAAACGAAAGACAAGACTTCAGCAAAAAAAAAAAAAAATACAGTGTATAAAGGTTGTTGTTGACTCACTCCCTGCGTTGTTGGTGGTGTAGTCCAGGGTTAAGGAGACGACCGTTTGCCATGCCAGCGCTGAGTTTGCCGAGTGAATCATTGCCTCCTGTTGTTTGGTTCCACTTGTTATCGAGTCTGGCCTGAATTGTTTGGTTTTGCCTTTAAAGACTATTCAATAAAATTTATCTTATTATTAGAAACAACTTTTTTGACTCGTGAAAGCACGCACACACACACACTCATGCATTATTTAGTGACTGGCCAATAATTCATTGCACGAAATATCTTCATGACCTTAAGGCAATATAACTAACGTTCATATAAATGCGGTTAATATTCTCATCGGTTTTTCAGCTGAGTATATGGTATAAAAGGAAAACATGAGAGCAGTGGTTCTTGGACCTGATACTTTCATGTTATAAAATAAATTATTGTTAGAAATATATTCCTGGTAAATTTAATAATCTACACTCCCCCAATCCTTAACTCCCACCTTATAAAAACTACCTTCCCGATGTCCTAATACAAGATACTCGAGACTTCAGAAGCTTACTTGTATAAACCCCATTATCCTATGTTTTTTTTTTCTGTTTGGACCTAAAAAAAATAAAAATAATAGTGTGAAGTTGTTCTCCCTATCATGTTTACCTCCGCCACCCAGTTGTGGTGAACGACGGAGTGGGGAGATTAAGTTAATATCAAACTCAAAGTTCAGCTGTTCTCTACAATTTAATACGTCACATTATGGACGCTGCAACAAGAGAATACATAATGATACAGTCTACAGTAAATAACCCTAAGACTTAAGTATTTAACGTATTTTAAACGCATCGACGTACTGTGTATTACACTTACTGTATATGAGGCGTTTGATATGTAGAAATTAGTGTGCCCGTGTTCATTTTTACAACCACTGTGCTTATCCATTACCCCCCCCCCCATCTCTCTATCTATCAATGTCTGTCTGCCTCTCCCTCTATTTATATCTAATTTTTCTTTCTCTTAATGACCTAATTAGGAAAAATAATCAACACACTGTCCGTAATTTCATCAGTGTCCTTTCATATCACCTGAGCCAATTTCCTTGACGGGTCGCCTTGGTTAAGAGGATTCATTAGCCATTAAGAGAACCTCCTTCAGTGCTCATTTTCTTCCTACCCACTTCAGGATCTGTGGAAGCTCAGCCTTATTATGTATTCACAATGGCACCATTCTCTGACAGCCTTAAAGTTCTGCGTTTAGTGATGTAGAATTGTGACTATGAGGCTGTATCACGAAATAAATTGAAACTGTAACTTGTATCAATTATCTCTTTCTATTCCTTTCTGTGTATTAAAATATATGCATATATCTACAAGAAAATAGAGATATATAAAGATATATATAGACGGCAAAAATTTGGTATGATTGATGATAAAAAATGTAGCTATGGCATACCAGGAAGAGCAATGACAAGGGAGAATTACGGAATACCAAGGAGTATATATATATATAACCTTTGAAACTATATCGGGATAAACTAGAGAAGGTGGAAATGCCATAGAAAAGACAGGGGAGAGTAGAGTAGGACTAAAGCTCCATAAAATATAAGAATCATTGAGACACTTTAGATCACACCGGAGAGTAAGAGACAGTTCATGCTATAGGGATAATGATCGCTAATGTTTCAGATTTTTCCTTTAACACGTTCGATATATAATATTCACTAATTATGCTTAACATTGTCTTATCTTAATATAATTGTTTCTTTCTCCAGATATTAGACAGTACTTCACGCTGAAACTAGACCTTCATTATTAAGGAACAAACTGGATGGTTAATAGATGTACAGTATAAGCTTTTGAGTTGTATTTTCATTGTTTACTTTTTTGGTGTTTGGTGGTGGTTGTAGTGCGGTGATGATGTGGTGTTGGTGGTAATTGTGTAGGGGAGGGCTGGGTGGAGGTTGTGGTGGCGGTGGTGATGGAGGAAATTTTATATGGTGTTTATGGTGGTGATGGTGGTTATACTTGTGGTTATGGTGTTTATGGTGGTGATAATGGTGGTTATGGTGGTAGTGGTGGTGATGGTGGTAGTGGTGGTGGTAGTGGAGGTGGTGGTGGTGGTGGTGGAGGTGGTGATGGTGGAGGTGAAGGTGGTGGTGGTGGTGGGTGGCGGTGGCGGTAATGGAGGTGGTGGTGATGGAAGTGATGGCGATGGTGGTGTTAATTATTGTGGTGATGGTGGGTTGTTGGTGGGGGTTACAGTGGTGTTGGTGGTGGTTACAGTGGTGATGGTGGTGGTGCTTATGGTACTGGTGGTGATGGTATTGGTGTTAGTGGTGATGGTGGTGTTAATTAATGTGGTGAAGGTGGGGGTTACAGTGGTGTTGGTGATGGTTAGAGTGGTGATGGTGGTGGTTAAGTTGGTGGTGATGGTGGTTACAGTGGTGGATAATTGGTGGTGATGATGGTGGTTACAGTGGTGATGGTGGTGGTTAAGTTGGTGGTGATGGTGGTGGAGTGGTTACAGTGTGGTGATGATGGTGGTGGTGGTTACAGTGGTGATGGTGGTGGTTAAGGTGGTGGTGATGATGGTGGTTACAGTGGTGATGGTGATGGTGAATGTGGTTCATGTACCGCCTCGCTTTCACCATATTATATAACATTCTCTCATTAATTATGCTTACTCGTATAAATTGCTAATATTTTCCTCTTATTTATTTTTTGAATTCACTTCTCATGTTTAATATCACCTAAAATGAAATATTGAATATTCCCCCTTTTTATATGGCCTATTGATTTCTAGTTCTGCCTGTCTTGTGGCCCGTGTCTATAGCTTCTGTAATGATTCTGTTTCATTATTATCCCGGCACGACCAATATAGTATTTGTTGATATACTTTCTGAAACAAATGTACATCTGCAGACAAAAATCCCTGAACATCTGACCGTATCTGGCACAATACAGTAAAAACCTAAGGGTCATTAAATGAGGAACTTAGAATTTTTAAGTATTTTTCAGATTTTCTTTGTGTAAGTAATGTTTTTATCCTCATTTTAGCGAGTTCCGATATACAAAAGAAAAAGTAGCTTTATGAATATAAACCACTCATTTACATGACCCACAAATATATGCCAGACGTTGCCTAGTCAATTTCGGGATATTTTGTCCCGCAACTGTACCCTTACAGAGTATCCCCGTCACTGGATGCCATAAGATTTAGTAATACTACTCCAATGAAGTATGAGAAATTCCTCTAAATATTCTCACACACACACTAAAATCTCTCTCTCTCTCTCTCTCTCTCTCTCTCTCTCTCTCTCTCTCTCTCTCTCTCTCTCTCTCTCTCTCTCTCTCTCTCTCTCTCTCTCTCTCTATATATATATATATATATATATATATATATATATATATATATATATATATATATATATATATATATTTCATGTAGATCCACAATGAAAACGTGGATAAGATAAATCTTGATAAAATCACACGGGAAAATGGAAACAACGGAGTACCTTAGCACCGTCTTTATTCAAGACATCTTCAGAGTTGCCTCTGAAGATGTCTTGAATAAGAACAAAAATATATATATACAGTAATATATATATATATATATATATATATATATATATATATATATATATATATATATATATATATATATATATATATGCGCGCGTGCACACATGAAATCACACTCACGAACAAACCTTTTTATATCGTCTTTGATGTGGGGATATGCAATCGAACTTTCAGGGGTATTCTATACAAAAATATTGTTATCAATTAACCACAAAGGGATGTCGGCAAAGCCAATTTTTTCCCATATATCTCTGTATCAGTGTCAATGATTCTCTCTCTCTCTTCAGCTTTTTAATATATATATATATATATATATATATATATATATATATATATATATATATATATATATATATATATATATATATATATATATATGCAAGTAAATCACTGTAGGTGCGCGTGATTTAGGTATATGCTGATAACCACAAGGAAAGAAGAAAACACGAAGTTCCCAAACGCTTTCGAGTAATTCACATCTTCAGGGGTGAGTACAGACTAAGGAGAAGTACAAAACAAGGTGTATAGGTGTATATATACAGAGGAGGGTGAGATCAGGTCCACAATGGTAATGACCCTACTAATCTTTAAATAGCACCGCAATGGTCGGTAGTCAAGTCAGAGGGTAAGGTGACCCAACCTTCTCACCTGGTTACAAATCTTCTTAATTACAAAATTGTCCAGTTTGTACATGCCATTACTCAAATTCATGTTGATTGCTTTGGTATGTTTAATGAGACTAAATTCTATGATGTTCCTACTATCAATTGAATTACAAGGTAATATTGAGGAGGCATTATCCCAGTCAATGCAATGCTTGTTATCCCTCAAATGAACAAACAGAGCATTGGATTCCTGGCCTGTCCTAACACTATACAGTGTATTTATGTTGTTTAAGTCTAGTTACTTCTCCTTAGTCTGTACTCACCCCTGAAGATGTGAATTACACGAAAGCGCTTGGGAACTTCGTGTTTTCTTCTTTCCTTGTGGTTATGAAGAGAGAGAAGAGAGAGAAGAGAGAGAGAGAGAGAGAGAGAGAGAGAGAGAGAGAGAGAGAGAGAGTAAATTTTATGAAATAGATTATGACAATAAAATTTATTCAATTGTCTTACTGTAGACCTGTGGATAAACTTTAAATCCTATTTTCCTAAGCAAGTTTCCTACTTCAAAAAATTCCTGGACTTGGGGTCCACCTCTGGAATATGAGCAAAAATTAAATATTTCCCTTTTACCTACAACTATCGAGAGTTTGGGTACCTCCCTATTACAGTATGTCATTACTTTGATATTTAGAATAAATAATATTAACTGAGAGAGAAATTATATTATAAGTGGCTTCTCGTCAGGGATATTCTATAAACCCTACATAATGAGAACGTTTTACGTGCTATTAATTTATATCTAACCTCTAATTACTTCACATATTTATCGTTATAATGACCCAATTGCTTTTATCACCTCAATGGGATAACTTTACCTACTTATTTGCGCTCTCATAATTCGTCACATATTTATTTTAAAACAGCTAACACATGTGATAATTTACTGTCACATAGAATAAATTGTTAAAAACGCACCAGAATCCCATATGAGTGACTAGCGCCGCATAACAGCTGCCTTGTGTCACAAGAATAAAACAGAGTCATGTACAGTACTGTATAGCGGAACGGATAACAGGTACAATCATGCAAATGATCATACGAGCATGAAATTTGATATGAACATTCAATATGGGTTACTTATCAAATCTATCCCATTAGACATTACCAAGTTGGCGGCCATTTTCCAAGATGGCCACCAAATTTGACTAACCGAATTTTTTTTTTACATACAGTATAATGACTTATTATTAATGGGCAGTCTGTGCACATAAGGTGTCTATTCCTTTGTTTTAACACATGCTGGAACAGATTATGATTGTTTTTGAACCCTCAGTCTGTACAGACTTTTACCTCTTTTCATGATAATAAATGTAAGTGATTTTTAGTTAAACAACGAGAAACATATTTATATCTTGCTCATATACTTGGGAGATATTGTTATAAGAATTCTTTCATATTTACAGCTGCTGTCATGTGCATCCACATTGAGCTGAGCAAGTGAGACCAGAACGGATACATTTACATCGCTATCCACATTCTTTTTTGCAAGAACACTTCATGAGTTCTTGGCTGCTCACTGCTATTGGTGGAACGTCTGTCCAGTGTATTTGTCACATATCTCCTTTCTCTTTCCAGCCCCAGTTAGCAGGACTTGGATTGTCTGGTTGAGCTTCTGTTGCCTGACCCCAAATCATTCCACCTCGATAGGCTGCACGCTTTACATGTTACCTTATGGCAGACCGTGTTGGTGGAATTCCATTATATGATCTCTGTTTGCGAGCAAATAAGTCAAGTTTTGCACCATTAACACAAAGCTGGACTAGACCTGTCATACATCACCAGCACAAACCTTTCCAAGACACGGAGGTCTTCTTCACTAACTGAAGTAGGACACCGACCGAGTTTGGTGAAAGTACTGAGGACCTCGATAAACACATTCCATGTTTGCCATGCAGTCTTTTTACCTTTACCATGGAAGGCTGACACAACATCACAACCATTGAATGCATGTGGAAATATGATTGCAATGGCATTTTCAGGCACTATGGCTACAACTAACTCATAAACAGGAATACATCTTGTATATGCCACTTGACCATAAGAAATCTACATTTCTTAAAAACCAATTTCTCCGAGTGATGTGAACACAGATATAGCTATGACAATGATATCTGTTTCACTGGCTTTTAAGATAACTCTTTAACTGCCTTCCAATACATGTACAAAGAGGCGAGTGTCTGCCTCTTCATGGGAGCATGGAAT
Source organism: Homarus americanus (assembly GCF_018991925.1). Lineage (NCBI taxonomy): Eukaryota > Metazoa > Arthropoda > Malacostraca > Decapoda > Nephropidae > Homarus > Homarus americanus. The sequence continues at coordinate 14,942,804 of NW_024736071.1, forward strand.
CAACTCTTCCAGAGGCGTATCATGGTCGCCAATGGCTATCAATCATTTTTGTTAAGGTTCTTTGTGTTTTTCTCACATTCTTTACACTAAGATAAGCTCTTTCTCTATTGTGCAGTGCAGCTAAGCAAGCAGGGTGATATTTCATCTCTGGTGCCACTACATGTCCTGCACTAAGTTTAGCAAGGAGTCTTTTGTCACCGAGTGTCTTTGCACATTCATTGATTCTCTCATGGAGTTTCATTGTCATTGCTTGTCTGAGAACACTCTCTGGTGCTGGCTTATCACACAAAAGGCATTCTGTTAAGCTTTCTGTGTATCTTTGCTTTCGTGGTACCTTACTTCTGCAACCTTCATCACTTTCAACTACAGACGTAGTTGGGGCTCTTTGCAACATTGTGTTGTTTAACCGAAGTCTACAATTCTCATGATATTTTGCATTATTTTTCGCCACTGTCTCTGCAATACCATCTCCATCACCTAGTCTTTCCATATCAAGCCTTAGTGGAAAGGCATTGATGGAATTGAAAAGAGGAATATTCTTACCTAATTTCCTGTAGCCATCTTCCTCTCTTCTAAAAAGGATAGTCTTTGGAGATTTAAGTTCTTCCTTCTTATCATCTTGACAGAGACAGCACTTGGCCCAGTTTGTTTTCCTTTCAGGATTACTTTTAGGACCAATATTCATCGCCAAGGTGGTACAGAGCCAAGGATTTATCCATTCACCTTTCTGTATCATATGTACTTTCATGTATGGGATACAACTAGGTTCAAGCACTTGTTTGCCCTACACATAGCCCGATCGTTGATCATTTAAGTCCCGTGCAATCTGTACAACATCTGGATAACTTTAACCCCATTATCCTTGGCTTGGCTCTCCCACGCTGACACATCCTGTCAATTCAGGGGCAGCTACCTAACCTTATTTGGGGCTGATTAGGTAACATTTGGGAAACTAAGTACTTGTCTATATATTAATCTTTACTATGAGTTCCGAAATTAGCTGACACTGAAACCCATGCTGAATTTCACAGCAGTGTTGTCACCAGTGTACCCCGGTAGTACATGGACATTTTATTCTTTATAAGCATGTTTCCTTTGAATGCTCTCCATTTCAGAGTTTTCAAAACAAAATTCAGATTCTACATAATCAAAAACAGGGAGATCAACACTGAAATAACCTGAATTGATGAACAAAATAATCTTTATGATAAACAAGAAAATCTGATATCCACATTTGGGGATGGTCATTTTGGAAAATGGCCGCCATCTTGGAATTTTTAATGTCCAATCAGATAGATTTGATAATTAACCCATATTGAATCTTCAAGCCAATTTTCATACTTGTACAGTACCACCATTTGCAAGATTCCCTCAAAAAATTACACTTAGCCGCTCCACAAGTAGTAAACTTCACGAGCAAGGAACACCGTCACTTCGCAGCTCACAAGTCTCTCTGTAAGTTAGCAAATCGCCATGTTGTGTTCTTTTAGCCAGTAAGACCATACGCGTACCAGTAAACATAATCTCCCGATACATACACACCAAGACCAGTAAAACTCACATACAGTACGTGCACAACATACAGATATACACACTGCCAGTTATATAAACAAATATGGAAACAAACAGTCAAACACACACATATTCAACACACACGCAATTACATATACGTACACTTACATATACAAAACACACACACAATATGAGACAGATAAATATTAAGAGAATAAAGGTAATAAATAAAATGAATTATAAAATGGCACAATGAATTATACTGTAGGAGAGAGATAAAGTAATTGCAAACAGTATGAGCATGGATATGTTTTATGTTTATGGTGTGAAATGTATTTCATAGAGAATCAAGTGAATTAATCAGTGTGAGTTACCAAATAGAATCTAAGTAGTGGAAGATGCCAAGCAAAAAGTTATATATAAGGGAGATGCCACAATGAAAATTATATATTATCCAGTTAACATTCCTATATTTGGAGTGGACATCATGCATGTACTTAAAGGTAAAACTAGATTTTGTGAATTATTAATTTTCCCTTTGTCTTGGTAAATACGCTACTTGATAGCAACATAGTCCAAGTCTCATATAAAAGTAAAATATATATAAATACACTAAGTGTCGAGTGTCTCTTTAGGTCACTGGATTAAGTTAGTGAATTGACTCGTCAAATTTGTGTTCAATTATTTTTTCTTGATAATTTTAGCAGGCATGTTTGAATATGTGTGTGTGTGTATGTGTGTAAAATTCGTATTAGATTTACATTTTACAATCAATCACAAAGCCTATAGTCAATCTGGTCTCTCGTTTATTCTGACAAAATGTTCGTCAATTTCATGGACTTAATATTTTATTTGGAAAACAAGCTGGATATTTCTCTATCTCCCTTTGAAAGCACCCAGAGTGCGTTAAATTTAACTTCATCCTCAGGCAAGTAGTTTTTCATGAAAAGAAAAAAGAAAAGAAATATATATATATATATATATATATATATATATATATATATATATATATATATATATATATATATATATATATATATATTATATATATATATATATATATATATATATATATATATATATATATATATATATATATATATATATATATATATATATATATATATATATATATATATATATATATATATATATATATATATATATATATATATATATATATATATATATATATATATATATATATATATATATATATATATATATTTGTCATGCAACATAGAAAATTACTTAATGTTCACATCAATGTATTGAACAACTATGGTGACAAAATGCATCACTTTCTTTCCCATTTACTCTTACTGTTGCCCTGCTGTTCTCAAAGAATGATTTTACTGCATTTAATGGCCTTCCTCCCACTCCATACAGTTGTAATACCTCCCACAATGCTTTTTGGTTCACCCTACCATATGCCTTTTCCAAATCTACTAAGAATCATTAAAACCATATGTAAGTAATAAAAACCAACAAAAAATTATTAAAACCAATAAAAACGGCATATATTAAAAATATTTCTTTGTTCGGTCTAAACCATGATTTAAACCATTTTGTTTAAGCCTTTGGTTTGAATAAGCCAACTTGTCAAATTCCAAACCGTTATAAAGACCCTTATAAAAATGCTAGCAAAATCTAGACAAAATATTTTGTTTCTCTGTATGTTTCAAAGAATTTAGTTTCATTGCTCTAACCGATTGACGTCAAATATTTATTTATTTTTTGGCGTACTCGAATATATACATGTGTAAGTGTAACATGTGTTTTTTTACTCTTCACTGACACATCAATATGAAATTTGCACATATATTGAAACTGGCTGACGCACACTTGAATTTCTGAATTTTTCATCATTTAGATAGGAAGTATTTGTTAGGTGTTTTGTTAACATTCTATAAAATACAGTATACTGATCTTAGCATTCTTGTCTTCTCTCTCATCCTACCATGATCTTCCTTTCACTAAAATCACAGTACTTTATTTACTTTTTAGTCCTCCCCCCAGCACAGGATGATCTCTGCCACTCGTATAAGAGAGGCCCCCTGGTAGAGTCCGGAAGCCCCATTGGACTGCCTACCTTAATTGCTTCTCGGGGATGAAACTTTACCAATCAATTCGACTTTTGCCCTTATTTTTCATCAAAAATTTCCACTGATGGAAAGCTGATCTCAACTCTGAGCTGTGCATATTAATGAGGTACTACTGATCTGAAATATTGGTGTCCTTTTTCTTTCTTATTTCTCTGACTCAATTTATCTATCACGCACGCACGCACGCACGCACGCACGCGCACACGCACACGCGCACACACACACACACACACACACACACACACACACACACACACACACACACACACACACACACACACACACACACACACACACACACACACACACACACACACACACACACACACACACACACACACACACACACACACACACACACACACACACACACACACACACACACACACACACACACACACACACACACACACACACACACACACACACACACACACACACACACACACACACACACACACACACACACACACACACACACACACACACACACACACACACACACACACACACACACACACACACACACACACACACACACACACACACACACACACACACACACACACACACACACACACACACACACACACACACACACACACACACACACACACACACACACACACACACACACACACACACACACACACACACACACACACACACACACACACACACACACACACACACACACACACACACACACACACACACACACACACACACACACACACACACACACACACACACACACACACACACACACACACACTCCCCAAATATGCAACTGTATATTTTCAGCCTTCTGGCTGCCAAGCTCTTTCAATAAACCGTTAATTATTATTATTATTATTATTATTAATATTATTATTATTACACACACACAAAATCAGCCCTCAGTGAGACAAGACGTGTCCTGTAGGCACTTCTGATTGGCTGCCAAGCCAAATCTGTTTGACCCTGCCGCCCTGCTCTATTCCAACTCCCTACCATCCTCACTACACTGGGATTTATCAACAAAACATTCAACAGTGTACTCCAAGGAAAAACACAAAAACAAGCATGACTCACAGCAAATCACCAGTGATTAGTGTAATACCAGACCGTGGGCACTTTGTCAGTGACCTTCAAAGTGCCAGAGTACCGAGGTGATTATTTAGACCGTGGAAACTGTGTCGGCGACCCTCAAAGGGAAAAGACAAGGACTACTGCGGTGTTTACGACTAGACAAACATTAACAGATGCCAACCAGTGTACTATGCCATGGAAACTATGTCGGTGGCCCTCAAAGAGCCGCCATTGAATTTAAGGCTACCGCTGACAAACACTTCCGTCCGTCCACAACAACAGACATCAACAGATGTCTATCAGTGACGTACTCCAGGTGCACCCTGTAAAGTTTAAAGCGAGGGAACAGATATCCTAAAGGCAGTGTTATTGCGCTTCTAAAACCACTGAACATATTCATGCTTGCAGCCGTAGACAAGGACGTCATAAACAGAAGCCCATCAGGACTATCACCTCCACTAGTAAACCAGAGAAACTTACCCCTAACAGACCGTAACAATACACTGAAGTTCCCCGAATATGGTACAATCTCCCCTCCTTACTGCTCTTCAATGTCACTTCCTTAGCCAATAAATTTGACGAGCTGGCAACAACAGTTCGGCCAGTTGCTTCCAACAGAGTTGCCATCTCCGAGGCGCGGCAAATTGTTCCTGAAACTTGTCACATTGGGGAATATCAACTCTTTCATCACCTTCGTTCACATGGATGTGGAGGGGGCGTTGCCCTCTTCTGTCAAGATGAAACTGCGCCAGTCACGCCAGGATGTTTTAGTCACAGCTGATGTAGAGGCATTATGGGTACGTGTTGTGCCACGTGCCCACCCTCGCCACACTGCCTCTATCATATAATAAGTGGCATACCATCCACCTCACTCACCCAACCGGGGACACTCTTATCAATCACCTCATTATCACCTCAGACAATCTCAGAGTTAGGTACCCTGTGCCAAGCCAGTACTATGCGGGAATTTTAACGGAATTGACACTATTGACATCCAGGACCAACTGGTACTCTCATAAGTTGTGAACTTCCTTACACATGGTCAAAATACCCTTGACTTAGCGGACCAGTACCAACCACCTTAACCAATGCTTCCTACTGGGTGTAGCACACACCTATCAGTGCTCTGATCTCCGGCTCCCACCACCAGCCAAGGCCGATTACTAATTTTGCATTGCGTCTCTTCGGGCAGTGGACAGTTCACCATCCCTGGACTGAAGTACTTAGTGTGGATGACGTGGACACCAAATAGATAAAACTACACCAAAACCACAACAGAAGCTCACCACTTCTTCACCGAGAAGTCCTTCAGATCACACCCAGCTGACTTGCCCAGGATCACACCTCGGATCAAAAGACTTATGCAGCAGAGGGACACAGGCTTTTATCTCAATAACCACAACCACAACAGGTCCCTTCGCTACCAAGTCATCAATGAAATACGTGCCGTAAAGAAATATCACTACCCAACCAATATATATATATATATATATATATATATATATATATATATATATATATATATATATATATATATATATATATATATATATATATATATATATACATATATATATATATATATACTGTATATGTCAGTTCCAAGAGGATACATGTAATAATGGCGTAAAGGAATTTAAAGTTCCGAAAGTTGATTAAGTTAATGATATACGCAAGTCACTATCTAGAAAATCACTGGGTCAAGAAAATTTCCCGAGTTTCTTTACAAAACAAACGTGATCCTCATCTTCAAAGCGGAAAGTAAATGCAACTTACTTAGTTAGCGGAGATGCAAGACTCCCAAGCAAGTAGAAAAACAAAGTTATCCGATACATAAAACTGACTTGGACATACCTGAAGTGTGATGAGTTATGGTGTGTTACAGTCCCTCGAGGAGCTGTTAACTTTCACTTACCTGAAGGAAAAAAAAAACAGATTAACCTTCCACATTCCCACATTTATTGTTTCTCTACCATTAGATAAATATCGATACATTACAACAAACGTGTCCAAAAAGATTCTTCCCCCAAAGAGATAATGGAGGATCACTTATGTGGTCCATTGAGATGATGAGGGTCACTAATGTGGTTCACTAATATGATGGACGGTTACTTATGTGGTTCACTGAGATGATGGACGGTCACTTATGTGGTTTACTGAGATGATGGACGGTCACTTATGTGGTTCACTAAGATGATGGACGGTCGCTTATGTGGTTCACTGAGAAGATGGAGGTTCACTGAAAAGAAGGGGAGTCACCACTGCCTTACATGATGTGGAAACTTGTGTGGTAACGTTTCTCTATAAATTCACGATAAATGAGTATAGTAACCATATATTATGTTTTTATTATAATTTAATCTTGTTAGTGATTTGCATATAAAAGTGGCACACATGATCAGCTCCACCTTCTGGGACACTCCCTGCAACTTATACAAGGTGCCGTGTTGTTTAACTTACGCTGTACCCGAGGACTCCCAGGGCTCGCTCCAGTGGTTCGTTTTGATTGCCAAAGACATGGTCATTTTGAGGTTACTGTACGAGGGGGCATGAAAGTGGCATTACTCATAACAAGCCAATCAGAATGCTGAATGCACTGGCTTGCTGATGAAGTGTTATTTTTTATTCAGTATCAGTGATTCCAATTACAATAAAGAAAATCTACAGATTATTTATGCTAAAAAAGTGTTCCATAGCATAAGAAATGGTCAACAAAATCTAATGTTTTTATTTCTTTATTACCACCATGGAATATCAAGAAAGGAACACCATCTTAAGTACACTCTCGCCAACAAATTTTCAAACGCTATAAGCAATATGCAATCTGAAAAATGAACAAAGAATCTGAAACCATTCTGAGATGACAAGCCCCATTCTGCTCATTGTCACATTCATCGTGTCCAGGTGTTCGAGAAGTTTTTGTTGAGAGTGTACATGCAACTTTCCATATAATCAAGAAAAGGTTGAATGAGTAACTATTAAATTTCTCTTGTGACACTAGCTTTAGGAAACATCTGCTTATGTGGCAATCAAATTTCATGATTATGAGTGGAACTACTGTACTTCACTTCTAGAACTAACACTGCAGAGCCCTATCCAAGTAATACATGTACTGTATACAGTACTATACCTAAGAAGACCGTTCACCTGAGATTAACAAAATATATTGCTATCCATACATATTCTACAGTTCAAGCTGAAAAAAAAAATTGGGGGTTACATACATAGCATAAAAAATTACACAATACATACACTGAATTTTAGTTTCTTACAACAAAATTTTTTTCGTTAAGGCGATTGATCAAATGCTTACTGAACTCCCCGAGATTCAACATAAGACTTCTGAAGCTAGGAATAGCTGAACGGACCTCATCGAGCCAGTGGCTGACTTGTTCGGTCTTATTTACGTAAGGTATGGGTCACACTGTACACTCCTAAGATGTATCAAGGTCGAAGGAAGGGGGGGGGGGCGAATGAACGGCTGTGTCCCTGGACAAAAATGCAAATTGAAACAGTCCTTATGGATATCCTAATCTAGCTACGGACTGATCTGTTCCTCTGGCATCTAACCATTTAAGTGCTATCCGAGCAACTTTTACAAGCCTGATCCTAGCCTAGCTAGGACTGGAAAAACTTGAGAATTCACACCTGGTATCTTTACTTCCTTGAGCGGGTGTATTCTTTAAAGTAATTATTTTATGTGTGTAATCCAATTTAATTTATGTATGGTGTGTGCAATTCTTTCATATCCATGTTTGTAATCAAGTTATTTTTTGTAAAATTATTTCATATGTACGTACATATGTATGTATGTACAGTATGTATGTACGTATGTATGTATTTTATGTAAATGTGTTTCAGATTCTATTAAAATATTGGTATGACAACAGATTATCATTTCTTTATGACTGAACTTTTAGTGCACCTGTAACAATTGATAATTTATTTTAGTTATCTTGTCATGATCACATTGATTGCTAGTCTGTTTTAAAACCCGCTGATTCTTATTATACATCACGCCCGCAAAACATGTGGACTCTGGTTAGTTATCCCTAGGAAGAAACGCGTTTTACATCAAGGCTCCTTGTCTGTAAGTCCCGCCTTTTGTACTCAGTTGTCAATACGTATATTCCACTTTCTCCTGGCAAGCTCAATCTTGAATTAGTTTATGTAAACCAACTTAAGTAATTCGCCAGACCGGTGTCAACTGAGGGTCATCCTTGAATGTGTAACAGTTGGTTTGTTTGTAATTTTTGTCATTGCGTGAGTAGCCACCTCTGGCAACTCACGGGTATTTAAACCCATGCGAGGAGGGATCGGCCTCCCCTTGACGCTTCTACAAATTTGTCTCAGGTACGTAAGCGTGTGTTCCCCGCCGATATAGTCTTTCAGTTTGACTTTGTCAATTTTGTGAGTATCAGTGTTCATGTTGTAACAGTGTAATTGTCATTTACTCAGTGTAAGAAATACTAATGTAAATGTCGTCGGTCGTTGGTAGACGAAATATTGTTTGTGAGTGAGTCATCATCATCATGCTTCCTGTGATGCTTCTACAAATTGTTCTCGGATCCAGTGTTTGGGTTATTTGAACACCCCACCGGCTGCCCGGAGTCGGTGGATACCTAACAGTTAGCTATATTGGACGATGTCGCCGATTCGGCAAGATTAAACTGCTCCATGCATCGTGGGGGCTGGACCCCAGACTGTCACCACGTGTTAGACTACCACCGATCATAACAGCGGTCGTCAGTTGTGAGACGCAAGTGTCCTACCCCGGGACACGCCGTACAGTTATATAGTCCACAGTGTTTGTTGTATATGGTTGGGGGATAATTATCTGGAATATAATTATCCCAAGTTGGGTAGTGAACCCATGTAAATTGTTGGTATCAGTAATAACGTGCTGTGTTGTGAGTGCATCTTCCATATGCACTGCCAACAGTTATAGTGAAGTACCATAGGTAAGTTTGTTTTGTAACTGTGTGTAATGAAATGTACCTAGTAATGTTGTAAGAAGTAAAAGTATCCACTTGGAATGGCAGTTACGAGAAGCCAAGGAGTTGATCCTTGAAGCTGTATGTAATGTAATGCAACACCAGTAAGGTTGTGAGAAGTGAGAGTACAGTATCTAAGTGAATTGCAGTTGAGTAAAGCCCAGGAGTTGAACCTTATAGTTGTATGTTAATATCTTTTCCCTAATTTGATTTCATATTAATACCTCAAAGTCATCATCACTGTCTCTACCTCTGCCACTATCACTGGCTTGGGCTGGCTGTGGTGGGTTGCGGGCGAAGAACTCTGTTATGCTTTGCTGACGGCTGGTGTTTATGATGTCTTGATAAACCTTGATGTAGGGCTCCATAGTCTGCAACAGCTGGGTAGTGAAGATTTCATACCTGTTTGCGTCAGGGTCGTCGGAAAGGAGCTTGACTTTGTCGATACACTCAATGGCACCCCTAACATTACTATGGGAAAAGCGGCATTCTTCTTGGGATGACGCACCACCTGCCTCTTCACTGACGTCATCATCATCTACCATCTCGTCGGTAGTCACATCAGGATCCCTTATCACCTCCAGGATGTCGTCGTTGGTGGTCTCGGAGAAGCCTGCAGCTGTAACACTCTGCACAGCTTCTCTGGCAAGGTCCACTGCAACTGCAACAGTCTGAACCTCACCAATCACAGATTGACTCTGCCTAATGGCCCGAATGCCTTGCAACACATGTCTCCATGCGTGACGAACAGTTGCTACAGACAGCTGATCCCATGCCTCCAACAAGAAGTCCACAGCTTTCTTGATGTTGAATATTCTCCAGAATTGTTTTAAAAGTACTTGTTGCTCTGCCAACTGTTGATCCTCGTCGTCTTCGCTCTTGCTATCGGTGGTGGTGTCACTCAGGTTACGCAACTCTTCCCTGGTGTTGGTGCAGTCGTTCAGGAGCTTGAATTTTTTAGTAGAGAATGCAGCTTTTACATTACAGATTAACTCTTAGTCCATGGGCTGTAATATAGACGTAGTGTTGGGAGGAATGAAGACCACTTTTACGTTGGGGTGACGATCTAACAGTAGGGGCGAGTGTCCTGGTGCGTTGTCCAGCAGCAACAAAATCTTGAATGGCACATTCTGTTGCTCAAAGAATTTCTTCACATCGGGAACGAAACAGTCATCAAACCAGGAGAGGGACAGTGTAGAGAACATCCACGCCTTACGTGCGGTCAGCCAGTGGACATTTAGCTTGGTCATGTCCATGCTCTTGTAGGCGTGCGGCTTGCGTGCTGTGTGGATCACCGATAACTTGAGCTTACAGGTACCGGAGGCATTGGTGGTAAACAGGACGGTGATGCGCTCCTTATGCAACTTCCGGCCCCGAATCTTGCTGGCATTCTTCACAACGAAGGTCTTGGAAGGTAGCTTTTTCCAAAAAAGACCAGATTCGTCCATGTTAAACACCTCGTCGTCGGTGTACTCTCCTTCCTCCATAATCTCACGTAAAAACGGAGGAAATTCTCTAGCCACAACACGGTCAGCACTAGCTTCTTCACCACCAATGTTGATATTGGTGATCTTGTTCCTCTTCTTAAACCTCTGTAACCACCCAGAGGAAGCATTAAAGGGTTTGGGCTCTGTAATTCCCATCTTTCGTGACACTGCAGCATACAGTTCACGTGCGTACTCCTTAACAGAGCGCGTGTCCACCGCCATGTTCCGTCGCGCCTGACGCACCAAGTAGCTCACAAGTAATTTTTCCGTCTTGAGAAGCACCTGGTTATGGAAATACTTGATCATAGAAGCACCTGTAGACTTTGTGATGTTCATGTGCTCCTTTATCTTGGCTGCATCCTTCTTAATTGTCCTGATCGCAGACTCGTTAACACCATGCTGGCGCGCGAGATCAACCTGTCTTGTTCCTTTCTCCAACTCTTGTATGATCTTATACTTAATTTCATAGCTTAAGGAACGTCGTGTCTTCTTTGACTTAGGGCGGCTGGGTCCAGGTAAGGAAAGGTTTCTCTCTGGGGGCGGTGGTCCGGCGGAAGCCATTTTACAGAACACTGGATGCACGATTACACGGTGTGGCCTGGAGGGATGAAACTGCCGCGGCTAGGTCAAGCGTCGTCTTTCCTCCCTCCCTCCCTCCCTCCCGCGGGTGGACACGTCATATTACTTTAAACCAATCACAGCTAGCAGCGAGGGAGGTAAGGATGCATGGCCCAATTACAGTCCGATACGTCATATGACGTCACTGATAACGCAACAAAGACACACACTGTGCAACCTACTCGCGCCGCTTACACAACATGGCGGATGGCGGGAGAGGGCGGGAGGTTTGGATCCAAAAATGGAGCGGCGCGAGATGACCGCCAGCCGCTCTCCGCTTAAAGGGGTACATGCACCGCGGAATGTGAGCATTCCGGTTTCGGCAGGGTACCGTGTAAACGTGGAAACGCGGAATGTGGGATTGCGTAAAGCGAGGGTTGACTGTAATTCAAGAACTTTGTAAGATTTGTTTTTCGTATGGTGAACACTTTTTTACTCCTTAAAATTCTCAAAATTTTTTTACTCAAAGTTGAAAATAATGCTTATTGTATCTTGGACTAATAAGGATGAACAGCAACAAATAAAATACAAGAGTTGTTTCACATTATTCAAACATGAAGGTATCTGAACTAATCATCTCTATAGCAGCTCAACAACCTATTATCTCTAGGAAAAATGAAGATGTTTCACTGAAAGTGTCATGACTACTACAAACACACAGCATTTTATTAAGCAGGACTAAACTTCTTAACAGGATCTGTTATTTTAAATAAAAATGAACTGATGGGTAAACCATGTTTACATTTGCTTTAAAACATTATTAGGGAGCGTATCCTTTCCCTGAATCAGGGGATAAGCATATTATGTAGTGTAATTTACATACCAAAAGTGTAATTTGGTAACAGATGGTAGTGCACAAAAGTTTGAAAATCTGTATGACTTTGGACTCTTATATAAGTGGCAAGGGCATATGCCTTTCTTTGTTAGTAGAGTATATCGTTTTGCATTTTTCTTTGTTCTATAACATTTACTATGAAATTTAAAGAAAGCTCTAAATTCAGGATAGAAATACCTTGAAGAAGCTGTAATAAGCTCTTCAGGTGTGTCACCTTTGCTTGCACTTTCCTGCAATTGCCTCTCAGCCTCTATACTATCAAACAGTATTTGTTGAGAAGTTTTGATGCTGACTTTTAGCATTTTCTTACATTTGTATCATCAAACTAAATAATGAATATGAAAGCTCATAGAATGTCTGTATGTACTGTATACTGTACATGTTTATCTGTTATTACAAAGAAAATCCCCAAATGTAAACAATTGGAATCTATTTCTGTTCTGTTATTTTCCTAATAAACTTCATAAACATCTCATGTATGTGCTGAGTATTTATGTGTACTGTAATTATATTTATATACAGTATGATGATGATCCTGTATATTAAATTTTGTTTACAGATACAGGGTACAGTAATTGTACGAGTGAGCCCTAATAGTAATCCTATTAAACTAACACAACACTTTCAATTCTATACAAAGAATTATTATACTGTATGTTGGGAGAGCTAACTTACATTACTAAATTAACAGGTTAAGTTATTAATGTGTGTAATTATGGTACTGTATATAAAAAAATAAAATTTAATTAATATTTCCTGAACATATATACAAAATTAAATATACAGTACTGTACCTTTTATGTGCCTATCTGCAGCCCTTTATCCACCATCCTTGTTCAATAACTTGATCCAAGTCCATCTCTGAAAGTATAATAACAATTATGTTCAAAAATCTGATATTTCAAATATAGGGATTAATATACAGTACTGTACTGTACAGGTATATACCTTCCCTGACTTTCCTTATCTAATACATGGAAAAACTAAATATTAAATACTGGCAAATATAAAGTTCTAATACAGTACTAAAATTGAGTTTATTTTCTGGGTGACTGCAAGTGTTAACAATATCCTGAGGTAAAGGTCACTCACAGTAACATTGTAAAAGTACTGAACACTGCTTAATAAAATTCATTTGCATTTATGCAGTACAGTATAGATTAATGTCATAGGACCTATCTGCTACATGTACAGGTATTTAGATTTGCAGTTGCAGAAACTGTGGAGATGAAGATGGGTAAGGCAGTTCTCTCATAAGTTTATCTGGGAAATGGATTTCATAATAACTCTACATCACATACAAGTATAATGTGAAGAAAATATGACAAATCTTTCAAGAACATACAAAGCATATTAATTCTATATGCAGTACAGTATCTAGCTATACATAACTTCTAGAAGGCATTGCATCTGATATACAGTACAGTACAGTATTGCTAAAACTGTATGTTGAAACGGATGATGACATTTTTTTTATTTAAGACACTTAGAATTTTCATACATTTTGCTGACAACTTAAAACTGATAAAAATCTAAATAATGAAGTAAAATAATATAAATTTCGAAGGTTTGATACTGAAATAAATCACCAAATCAATTATTTCTGTCATGCAGTAATTTAAAGCATGGGCATCAAGGTACAGTATCAATCAATTAGAATAATTTCACTCTTTCACATTATTATTCTATGTCATTGATACCTTAATGCTTAAAAAAAAAATTGTATCTATTAACTGTATTCAACTTGATGCATTACAAACCTATCAACCTATTTTTATATGTCAATGCATAATACAGTACAGTTGGGTCTTCATTTGCGCGGTCAATTGAACCCGCGGAGTTCCGCGTAAAACGAGAAACGCGTAAATGAAATAACAGAACATATGGGATTAATTGAAATAGACTGGGCCGACCCCCAAACTCCACTTTTTCCGACACACTACGTACCTTGTAGTAAAAATAACATCTTAAATTTATGATGGTATGCACACAATATTAATAATTAAGAGAAATATCAATAATATTAGGTTTTTTAACACTTACATTAGTAGAAAAGATGGCTGGGCACGCGGGAATGGGGGTTGGTTCCGAGGCAGATGGCAGATTATTGGCCCTCACCTGTGTCACTTGTATCACTATCCACCACAGAGGCTTGCAGGGCCTCTTTGTCAAACCCCTCCAAGTCCATATAAGTCCATATCCTCACTATCACTGACTTGAGCCGGCTGTGGTGGGTGGCGGGTGAAGAACTCGGTAATGTTTTGATGACTGGGCGACCTTATGCGCACCCTGCCTGCACCGCTTCTCGCGTAAATGACCAAATTTGCCGCGTAAATCAAGCATTTCAATTCTGGCAAGGCACCGCGTAAATGACAAAACGCATAAGCCAAAACCGCGTAAATCCAGACTCAACTGTACATGTACTGTACTGGGTGTTAGAAAAATCCTTGTGCACCTGCAGTAATTAAAACTAAAGCTATGTATTTACATTTTTCTACTTAAAGTATGTATTGGAAATGGTCACAGTAAATGTTTACTGTAAGTAGAATAAGGTATTTCTGTATAACAAAGTAGGTATAACAAGGAGCAATATTGTTAATTATGGCAGGTGTACAGGGACTTTTCTAACACCCTATTGATCCACAATATATTTATCTCTCTACAGTCTATACAGTGCATTACTTCTTACTTATAGGAACTGAGAAATATTTACTTACAATCAATTGCATTCTCAACAGGGTTATTTTCTGAGTGGACAGCATCTCATGGATCATATTTAGAAAATAAACCATCTGAAAATCTGTTGAAAGAAATAGACATTATTTTTAGTGATTAATAGACACTGTACTGTATTATCATACATTTATTTATACTGCGGTAGGAGGTCCCTGACAGAGGGACAGTCTAGGCAATACAGTAGTGTTGAAGCATGTTACCGGTGGGACAGTTACAGAGTTTACAGGAAGAGAAGTGTAGGTCATCCCCCACCTCAAATACATGCCAGATAGGTCTGTATCCTAACCTACTGTGAACAGAGACATTATGTCTGCGGACCGTAAGTCCACGTCGACGATACTTGTGTGGATAAGGAAGAAAGTGATCATTGTGTTGGATGGATATATGTTCAGCCCGTTCACTATCCTTGCTATGGATTGTAGGGAAAAGAGCGGTTGAATGTATGAGTATCTTCTTTCAGTAGGCCATGCTGGGCTTATATTTAGGCCTAAAATATCCTGATTGGACAGCCATAATTTTGAGAATCAGTTATTGATTAATTTCGATAGAAAGATTTGCAAATAAACATGTGTAATTCTATGTCTTTTATTTTTATTTTTAGTTAATTACTTTTTTATAATTTACTACGGATTTATTTTAATATTTGAGACAATTAATAATTCTGTTAACTTTTTACTTTCAGTGCTCGAGTACTTTATGATTGAGATACTTTTTTTGCTTCTACGAGTACTTGAGTACTGTACTGTACATTGATCTTTGGATACTTTTAATTCTACTTGTGTAACATTTTGCCGATGTAACACTACTTTTACTTCAATAACTAAGTCCAGTACTTTTTATAATTCTGCTTGTACATAGAGTATCTAACTGATGTATATACTGTAACAATAAAAATTTAAGATAAAATTTAAAAACAGGTAATCCCATATGAACTTTTCATTCATGATATTACTAGATGTATAATGTACAATTATACTGGACAGGTATGCTGTTTGTAACCATAAAGTGTATATTCCATTGCACAATTTAAACGGTATTCAATGTTTTATTAAACCTTAACAAAGTCTTATTTATTTGTCATTATGGTATATTTTTAGCTTTGGACAACATGGGAATCTCAGGTATTTTATCTTTGCAGTCAATAGTTTAGACAATTCTAAAGCACTTTTCTTCAATGATGTTTCCCTTGTAAATGACCTAGCATAACCTCCTAACCGGGTGGCCCGACATATATAAGTCGTTTGCGAAAGAAACGCCACAGAAGAAAAGTGTCTTAGAATTGTCAAAAATATCTACAGTATAAAGGTAAATTCCTAACTTTCTCGTCTTGTCCAAAAGTAAAATAATACCATCATTATCAACCTCAAATGTTATTCATATAGTAATTGCTTTTATCTTATACAGTGTACTGTACTTTTATTTTAATGTTTGTACCTGTTGTTGCAGTAGCATTGTGAAGATGATGACCATATCTTGTACTGTATAGCTGCCTTAAGGAAAATGCTCACTGCACACACGTGATGAATTTGTTTTAACCTTTTGTCTCTGAGGAAGGCTATATGTAGTTTCCTTGGCCATCAAAGCATCTAAAATAGAGAGGGGTGGAGAGATTAGAACATTCATCTACCCTAAATATTAAAATATAAATAATTCTGATGATAAAACGCTGTTATATCAACTTAATTAGTTACAAATATTACTAATATTTTTGCCATTAACAAGATTATAATTAAAAAACAAGAAAATTCAATAACACAGAGCTCTTCAGGCTATGAAATTTTTCGGGGTAACAAGGCGACTCTCTCTAACCCAGAAAATTCCCGCATCCCCGGATTTTTCCGGGTGCTGGGAAAATTTTCTTGGAATTTTCCAGAATTATGCATTACCGTATTTCATCTCAGTATTTGGTCTCAGACCCCCCAAAAAACTGGATTTTCCGGAATTTTTTCAGAATTGTCTCATAAAATGCGCCTGATTTTCAACCTCAGAAACTCGTTTACACACCCGGAATTGAGAGAATTTTTCCGGAAAAATTCCAAGCCAATTTTAATTCAAGACATTGGAGAGTTCCAAATACAGGTACTCCTCGACTTACGACCTACTCGACGTAGTTCCACCCGCACTTACGACTTGCCTCAGTTGTACCAAAATATGGTCAAATTACGTATTTTCGAGTCCCAAAGTCAGTACACAGACAAAATTTTCACCTGTAATTCACTTTAAAATGGCTGGCAAGCTTAAAAGTGAGTGTTTTATGGTGCTGCGAAGAAAAAGAGACCCCCATTTTCGATTTTCTATGTGTTATTTAAGCATTTCCGACTTACGACCATTTCGACTTACGACCTGGATGTCGGTCCCTAACCCTGTCGTAAGTCGGGGAGTACCTGTAATGGGGATTCGGCTAATGGAGATACTGATTCATAACATGTTGTTCTAAATATGAATTACAGTCAGTAAAATAAGTATCAACCACCCCAAGGTTGAAAGAATAGAAAATGAGCAAAATGTCAAATGAAAATTATCTCGCTGCCATGTTACCATACTGTGCATGCGCGGCCATGCACGGAACCATAAAACATATATTCTGCACATGTAAAGAAACCCACTGAAGGCCTGAAAAATAACTACCCAGGTTGTAGAATATCCTCCAACTCTTTGCTCAAAATGCAAGTGACAGCTAGCATTATTCTTCTTATTTTAAGCTACATACAGTATACAGTACTACTTACAATCAACCAGCAATAAATACATCACTTACCACCACCTTTAATTAGATTTTTTCGTTTAATTTTCATCACTAATTAATTTAATAGCCATTCTGGCGGTTGGTCAATCCATTGTCAGTGCAGGAGGAAACCAGGGACTGGGAAACCTGTGATGTTTAGTGAGGTCACAATTGATAATTGGTGGTAAGTGATTTTAGTTATTGATGGTTGATTGTAAGTACATGTAGCTTAAAATAAGATGGATAATGCTAAATGTCACTTGCATTTTACGTTGGTCAAAAGGACTACACCCCCTCTCACAAAATACAAGTCCACACTACACTTCTAGAAACCACACATAAAGGCATATTATCCTATAGTGACAGATAAGTATTCCTATGAGCAATTCACAGGATATGCTCAGGTCAAGATATTAAAGAAAAATATCTTTATTGAAACCATACCAGTACCTGAAACCACACCTTGGTAGATATTATGTGATGATTTATTTCGTCCCGGTAGATATTTTACATAGCTCTAGCCACAGATACTGTATACAGTACATTTAAATTTTTCACACTTTCTTATTGTTACGGATGGCAGGGGTCGATACTTTTTTAGTAACTGTGCATGTACTAACCTTGCCTTATCACTCGAAACCTGTAAAATTATAAGTGTTTAAATGGCTTTTTTATGAGTTTTACATCCAACCCAGCTGAGAATGTTTTTCAATGTGTCGTATTCTATGCGATAATTTGCGATTGTGTCTGTGGGTAAATATTACAGACGACGCGTTTGTGGTAAAATAACTGTAAAGTGCCTTGTATGGTCGTTTCAAGGGACCAGGGATAAAACAATAATAAAAATATTTAATATTAGTCAATTTAACCAAGGGTAGCCGACACGGCCATGAGATGCTTATTTCCAGTAGGGTCCTGATGCCAACAACGTAGAAATGTGGCACTGCGATGGTACCTTTGAGTTCTGTCTGTGAGAGTGCGATTGTGAAAGGTCAACCTTGAGGCGTCACGTACTGGCACAGTTTCCTTGGGGGTAAAGGACACCTTTATAAGCTAAAGTCTTATGCTATAGATAGGTCCCCAGTGACCACGTTTGTGGTACAGGGGCTTATCCAGGAGGGGGTCCTGGGGGAGCATATCCCCTTTTCATTAGAAAATTCCTATACCTTTTTCTTTAATATAGTATGTACTCAGGCGTTTTTACATAGTAAGAAGTAATGACTACTGACCTCAGAATATCTACTAATAGTAAGTGCAAATGGTTTCAAAATTGCCTCAAAAAACACATGGTGCTACTATAGTACGCGGTCTACCGAGCTGGAATTGGTATATCGTTCTTGAAAAGCTACCTTCCTCAGCTGACCACTAGTCAAAATTAACTTCTTTGGATCGTATGTCTATAATTAACTATTTTGTTCCTAACTAATTTTGTATAGCCTACTGATATACGATCATAGGGTTCTCAAATATATCCAGTGGGAAAGTATCTTTGATGTCCATACCTTGCTGTATCGTACCGAGGTTTACCATTTCTGTATACCCGGCACAATAAATTGTTAAAAAGGGGGGGGGGGCAATTTTTTTACGGGGATTAGCCCACCCAGGCACAGGTCATTGACCTACATCGGGGCCCGGGGGGCGAAAGTGTAATAATAATAATAATAATAATTCATAGTAAATAAAATGTTAAAAAAAGTAAAATAAAATATTAATGGTAAAAATAATAATAACATTGTGACAATAATAATAAGTGCAAAGAAATACAAGAATTAAAAAAAATCAATGGTGAGAAACGCTATATGTATGTGGTGTTGTCATGTAAGAGAAACAATTGAGACCCTACAATTGTGTGTAAATGAGGCAGAAAGACAGATCAGCAACCTGGGACTTGGTCACAATTTTCGTGATGCCATATGGCAGCAGGGTCTACCATTAGACAACACATTATGCTTCCAATATCTTCCCAGGCAGTAGTACCTCCCTGTTTGGTAGCTGCCTACTAATTATTGTTATGTTAGTATTGCACTTCAACAACTAAGGACTTTAAGCGTATACCATGATTAGTAATTGCACTATACCACCAACAAATATTTTTTTTTTTTAGATAAAACTCTCTTGTTAAGGAGGCAAGTGATGCAAATCTTCACTTATGGTAGCTGTCTCAGCGGTCACCCAACCAGGGCCCAGATTCACTAACACTACTGAGATACGAAGTTAATAACTGCCGGGTAATCACTAACCAAACTCAACGTTGCTCAACTTAGCTGTTCGACCGAGACTATCACAGAGATCAGTGAGGGTGGTGCTACATCTTTTCAATATTCCTTGCTCAACCCAACCCTGATATGTAAGGTATTCGGAAAAATATTACACCCTTCTGTTCTGATCCTGGATGATCACTATCATCAATTATGATCACAAATGGGATCTTAAAAAGTATCTTACATGAACCATATCAATTCCTGACTTTCTAAGGATGTTTTACTGATACACAATTTGCTATATGATAAATATTTGTTACGAGATCTGTTGTATTTATTCTACCCATATTTATAGTCTTTTATTCAGTTGCTTCATTCGTATATTTTAAACGTAACGCAAAATTCACTGGACAAAATTTAAAAGTTTCGGTAAAGTTACTAAGTGTTTAGTGGGAAGATAACTGAGGGCAGTAGCGGTAGTCTTTGATTGTTTACGGTTCGTCAGTGTCAAACCCGGACAACATTTTCTTTAAAACATTCTACTGTTATCTGCTTTCCCACATTTTCTTTGCAATGCAATCCTAGAACAATCGTGCTTCAAACATTTAGCAGAAAATTTACAGTGTGCATAGATTAGAAAGGCATTTAAACAAAGAAAATAAAGTCATGCCGTGAACTAACAGCTCTAGTGTAATAAACTGTAAACTTTGAGTGCTTAATGGTGAAAATATCGGTGCTTTGTATTACCATACAGATGTTAAGCGTTCTAAGTGTTATAAAGAGTTATAATGAAAAAATACTGGGCATTTGTATGAGTTAAGTAAAAGGGCTGTGAGGATAAATTTGTTAAGTGTAGTGTTGTGGGGATGACGGATGACGCTGCCCTCACCAGCTATGCCACGTGAGTACATTTACTATTTTTAAGATTAAAGCTAGCAGGACAAACTTTTTAATTACAAATGTATCTTCAAGAAATCAAAATGCAAGTCTAGTGAAACAGAGGTACAGTTTTATGAATTATTGTTTTGTTTTGTGTGTTCTTTGGACATCCCCTGAGCGGGAAATCTGGTTCTCTGTGTTTGAAGACAAAAGGCGAGACTTTTTTACTTTGGTAATGGTGAAGGAGACTGTTAGCACCAAATTTGTTTATGTTGTTTGGATGACAGTAAGTATGAAAATCTAAATGACAATGCGAAGGTTAGGTAAGTTAGGTAATGTTAAGTCAGGTTTTAGTAGGTTCTGTGCATTTTCTTAAGATTTTCTTAATTATTGTCATCTAAACGTCTGAAAATTTTATGGAATTCCATAAAATCCTTCTGGTGCAAACCGTCTCCATCACCATTACAGTCCAGGGTTTCCAACATTTTTTTTTTTGTCAATTACCCTATTTTACACCTTTTCCCTGACCCACTTTCACAATTGAAGGTTACAGTGACTTTTTCTGGAGTTAGTTCACTAAATGTTAAGAGGTTAGGGTTATAAAACAAACATACTTTAACTTGGACTTGACCTTTTTGGATTTGTTTCATGAACAAAAAAAAAAATACATTAAGTCCAGAACATAAGATAAAAAATATTTGGTTAATATCGATTTTGTTTTGATGGAACTTTTCTTACTATATTTTCATCACTTCGACAAATTTTTCTTTAATATGATAATTAGGCCCCTAGGCTCAGTCCGAGCGTACTCACGTCCACAAAAAACGTAATATTACACCATGCTGTTTCAAGAAAAGTTGCTTTCACTGGTACCAGGTATCAAAGTACGTTCTTTCTGTTTAATATACTGGGGGCATTGCTCCTAGGCTAGGTAGTTAGGTCAAGTTAGGTTGGTTTCTTTGGTTAGGTTAGTGTTAGCCATCTCTTAACTAGGCTTTGGCCACTTGCATTTCTTATCGACTGGGGTTAGGTTAGGTTTAATTTAGAAATAAACCTATTTTAACACATTTACCTAAACTATGTGTCCACAGTAAAACACAGTGAAATTGTGGCATTTTAAATAAATTTTCGATTAAAATTTGGTTGCAGGCGAGTCATCAATAATTTCCCAAAATTTTAGTAGCTAAAAAATAAAAAATAAAGCTTCAGACTTTGACAGAACTTATGTTTATTTATTCAAGCCAAAAATGACAAAATGCCATCCAACCTATATCTTTTGGCAGCCGAAACTTAAGTACAGTAATTTATTTTAAAATAAAAGTCAATAACCGATGGACAATTGGCCTTATCTGGTTCTTTTGTAAATCAAATTTATTCACTGCCCAAAAAAAAAGAGAAAACAAGAGAGAGCAGTATCTGAGATCAGTTGCTGTTCAATGGGATGACTGACACCTTTTGAGCTACTAACAAATCAATTCAAAGTAAAGATTCCAAAAAGGCCAACCACTGAATTCTGTATTGATTTGTATATAGGAAGGTAGAGCAAAAAAAAAAAAATGATTATGGTAACTTGCTGTGTAAGGGAGGGGGGGGGGGTATCTCTCAACTCAAGCTGCTCCCCTTCTCTTGTTCTTAGTTCCTTCAATTGTTCTTTCTACTTACTCAGTTCAATGGTTACTACATAACCTCAGTTCTTTGGTAGCATGGCGAGGGTCTAGGGCACATGGGTATTGTAATTCTGATATCAGGGTCACTTGGACGGAAATAAAGGTGAACTACTGCGGGAAAATGAATACCCCTAATATACTCTAAGAAAAGGTTTATTAATATGAAATCAAAGTTGGGAAAAATATATCATTAACATACAACTCCAAGGTGCAGCTCCTCGGCTTTACTCACATGCCATTCCAAGTGGGTACTCTGACTTCTCCCACATTACTGGTGATACATTTCATTACATCCAGTTATAAGACAAACTTATGTACATATGATACCTTCACAGACTGTTGTTAGTACATATGAGATGCACTCACAACACACAGCACGCTATTACTGAACCAACAACTTACACATGGGTTCACTACCCAACATGGGATAATTATTTCCAGAATTATCCCCAAACATATACAACAAACACTGATAGCCATATAACTTCAAGGCATGTCCCAGGTTATAACACTCGCTCCTCTAGCAACTGACGACCGCTGTTGTGATCGGTGAAATTCAGACACATGGCGAGTCTTGGGTCTAAGGCCCACGAGGCGGACTTGGAGCAAGTTAATCATGTCGAATCAACGATATCGTCCATATATCGCTCACTGCTCGGTAGCCACCGGCTCCGGGGCAGTCGGTGGGTTGTTCAAAGAATCCACCCAAATACAACCACTTAACACTGAAAAATATAATATAAAATTGTAAAAATTGTAAAACAGTGCATACATATGCATCTAAACCCCTGAAATAAATAATATCATAAATACTTGTAATAAAAGAACAATAAATTAGTAAAAAAAAAAAAAAAAAAATTAAATAATGTTCGTTGTAGGAGTTTCGTTCGTTATAGCATTCTCAATTTTATAGGTAATACCGTTCGTTATAGGAATATTCGTAGTAGGATCCGTTCGTTATAGCATACCCCACTGTATGTCACTGTTTTTGCTGGGTCCTGTTGAAACTGACATAGAGTATCTCCAGCTTCAACAACATCTTTACGGTAATGCAACTGTTATTGCCTTTCTAGGTAGCTATCTCTCCCAGTGGCCTTACTTAGGTTGGTGAATGGCTCGGTTAACAAAGCTCCCGTTTAATTATGCGGGAATCTTTTGGAGGAGTGAAAACCCAATACTTGCAGAATTCACCTGGCATAGCATCAATGTATACAAGCCACTTGCATTTTTTATCAAGCCTAGATGATTGAAATGTCAGTGTCTTCACGGAAGCATTTTTTCCTTTTACCACAGTTTCACTCAAGTACTTATAGCTAGCATATGGCCTAAAATGTATCTTCAGGTAATTTGTCATCACTAGACAGAGAGATAAATTTGACTTTACCGCTTACAATATTTCCTACATCATTATGTTTGCATGAGTTCTGCAAAGTGCTCTGTGAATCATTGTCAAGCACTTGATAGTCTTACTCTTACAGGCTCCTTTCATTGGTAGGACACGGTACTGTAATAGGTATCAAAGCAGAGTTGTGCTCAGCTAGGTACCGCACATCTGCTATACAGTAATACGTTTTAGAACCGATCGCCGATGTTTCTTTTTTATTCATGTCTAATAGCATGCATATTGCATATACAGTATATGGTATTTATTGAACACAGTCATTTTTTTACCTCTATCCATTTGGTTAAGGTTGAACAAGTGTTCATTTGATGACTAATGAGACTTTAGTCTTTCATTAAAATGGTTCCCAACAGCACAGCTTTTTTTTTACGACTTTATGTGTTGCATTTGAACTGTATAATTACAATACTAACCAGGAGAGCTGCTCCGGTAACTAGTGTATGAAGGCCATTGCTATCTAAAGTTTGAAGGGTGAAATTTGCTCAAAAGGGAATTATTGACCTTAATCTTATGGTATATATATATATATATATATATATATATATATATATATATATATATATATATATATATATATATATATATATATATATATATATATATATATATATATATATATATATATATATATATACTGTATATATTTCAGGGGTGAGTACAGACTAAGGAGAAGTACAAAACAAGTTGGACTTGATCTCACCCTTCTCTGTATATATACCTGTATATAACTTGTTTTGTCCTTCTCCTTAGTCTGTACTCACCCCTGAATATGTGAATTACACGAAAGCGCTTGGGAACTTTGTGTTTTCTTCTTTCCTTGTGGTTATCAGCATATACCTGGATCACGCGCACCCACAGTGATTTACTTGCATATATATATATATATATATATATATATATATATATATATATATATATATATATATATATATATATATATATATATATATATATATATATATATATATATATATATATCACATACATACATACATACATACATACATACATTCCTCACTTACGCGGTTATGTAACCCGGAGGGTACCCGCGAAAGTGAGAAACGCCAGAAAGTGAATAACATAACATATGGGATTAATTGAAATGGAGTCCGGGCCGATCCCCAAACTCCACTTTTTGACGACACACAACTATGTTGTAAAAAATATTATCTTAACTTTATGATGGTATGCACACACAATTAATAATTAAGAGAAATATCAATAATATTAGGTTTTTTAACACTTACATTAGTAGAAAAAATGGCTGGGCACACGGGGATGGGCGGTTGGTTCCGAGGCAGAGGGCAGATTATTGGCCCTCACCTGTATCACTTGTATCAATTGTATCACTATCCACCACAGAGGCTTGCAGGGCCTCTTTGTCAAACTCCCCAAAGTCCATATAAGTCCATATCCTCACCATAATTATCACTATCACTGACTTGGGCCGGCTGTGGTGGGTGGCGGGTGAAGAACTGGTAATGTTTTGATGACTGGGCGACCTTGTGCGCACCATGTTCGCGCTGCTTACACAACATGGCGGATGGCGGGAGGTTTGGATCCAAAAATGGCGCGGCTCGCCAGCCGCTCTCCGCGTAAAGGGGTACACGCACCGCGGAATGTGAGCATCCTGGGTTCCGGCAGGGCACCGCGTAAACGTGGAAACGCGGAATGTGGGACCGCGTAAAGTGAGGGTTAACTGTATATATATATATATATATATATATATATATATATATATATATATATATATATATATATATATATATATATATATATATATATATATATATATATATATATATATATATGCAAGTAAATCACTGTAGGTGTGAATCAGCTGCAATTCACATCTTCAGGGTGAGTACAGATGTGAATTACACGAAGCGCTGGGAACTTCGTGCTTTCTTTCCTTGTATATATATATATATATATATATATATATATATATATATATATATATATATATATATATATATATATATATATATATATATACATGCATATATATATATATATATATATATATATATATATATATATATATATATATATATATATATATATATATATATATATATATATATATACACAGTAACGTCAAAGCACTGCTGTATTATCATTTTTTATGGGATTTCATTTAACGACCATACTGTAGTAAGTACTTGTTTCTAACACTAGTTTATGGTTTTACAGGTTAAAACCTCATTGGAAGTCAAAATGATGAAGATAAAGTATTCGAAGACAAAAGCACCTGTGGTAAGTACATAGCCTCTAGTGTTTGAATCTTATCATATTTTGTAACAGTTTGTACTTGTATGCACTAAGTTATACTAGGGTGCACTTTTAAATACCCTGTATACATATCCAAATTTGTCGTTTGTTTCAGGGGTTCAAAATTTACTAAAAAATCACTGACAAACATTGAAATTGCATTTAAATACATCTGGAGGAATACTATTTGAGATGGCAGTAAAATATAACCTGTATAATTTCATAAAATGTGGATAAACTTTGTATCATGAGCCTTGCTTTGCCTGGGAGCATATTTATATATTTTTTTATTATTTTTATTGCATGCATCTTACTAATAGTGCTGACCTTTCAAGTATCGGAAACCTAACGGTGATAACATCAGATACTGAGGTAAATTAAGGCTACTTGCAAAGTTTACTTTGTTGTTTAAATTACCTAGATTATGTTAGGTCCGGTTACATTGTTTGTTTAATTAAAAGTATAACTAAAAATTAATTGTTCATGGTGGTATTGTAGTGTTTATTTTCAGATGGAGGTAAGGTACAATATTTGAGTAAAGGTGCAGTCTAAGTAACAATTATCTTTGCAGCAGAAAAGTTAAGTCATCCAGTGCATGCATCTGTGTACCTCATCAATAGTTTCCAGGTCTGTAGAGCCTTGGAAAGAGGTAGCCACTTACACCATTGATTCGCATAATTACCTATTTTCATCAATGATCATTCAATATTGGGTATACATGTCCATACACCACAACTAAAATAGTAAGTCCACTATTTTGTACCATCATTTATTGAACAACTTGAAGCTTGTATCTAGTTAGGTGTACCAGTTCATAAGATGTAGTCATGGTTATGCTTTCAGTTTAATAAGCTAAGCTTTAATAGTCATCGGCCAAAGCTAGGAAGATACTTGTTTCTTAGACTGTACAGTATACACAAATGTCCCATTTCCAGGTGCAGATGAAGTACATACTGTATGTATTTCTTTCTGTTCACCACATGTATGAGGCTGTGCATGGCAGAAGTGTCTAACACCCAAACCAAAAGTTTTCGGAAAATACAATTAAAGTTATGCCTGTTGAAATTACTACAATTCTTGAACTAATGATGAAAATGCCATTTTTCTGACAAAGCCTTTAAACTCACAAATATAGTGTTATAGTGGAAATTAAGCTTTTTATTGTAAAATTTGGTGAATACTGTACTGTATATGTATAAGCTAGGAAGAGGCAAGAAGAAAAGTTGCAAATTGGATTATATTGTAATGTTTATAAATAATGTTTATCATTAATATTTTATATTGATAAAACAATAACATGGTGTCACTATTATTACTCATTATCACAGTGTTGATTACTAAAACACCACAATACTGTAATAGTAAAATTGTAGAACTGAGGTGGATGGAAATGCTTGGGGTTGATTAAACCACAGTACTTCTGTTAGGAATCATGGTTTGGTGAGTAGCAGCAGTTTTACTATGGTGGCACATTGATTGGCCATGGTGCCAGTGAATGTGAACACACCTCTTTCTGAAGGGATACCTCCAGCCTAGCATGTATCGTGGAAATTTTTTGGAAGGTTGCCCTTATTAATTCTAAGGACTTCAGATGCTTTTGCCAGTTGCATAATAAGTTATCTCTACTTGGGTTACCTAGAACAAGGCTTGGACAAGACAGTAATGGTCACAATATATTTTAACCTGTAGTGGCACTTTCACTCTTCTATTACATTTCTGTCAAGCACAACCTTATATAATATAGGAATTTTATTTTTGATGAAGTTAAAGTTCGTATCTTGTTTTTAGTACAACAAAAATGCAAAAGTTTTTCAGATGCAGATAAAATACACAATTGCATATGTATTTCATTGCAAGGCATGGATTTTTTCAGGTGGAAAATATTGTACACGTTATTTTTTTTATTCAAATTGATGTAAAATTTATTTTGGATGAAAGTAAGGGTAATACATAGTATTAATTTTAATGCAACACATGCCAACTTTGTTTTCAGATGTACCATACTGTATGTGGGGCACTCTGGGTGAATCTAGCCACCTGAGCCACTGAGGCTATTAGAATCACTGCCAATAAAATAAAAAGTGAAACAATTGAAAAATGCAGCATTTTAATTGTGTGCAGCAAGTTTCTACAAAAAAATTTTAATTCATTTGATCACTGGACAAATTTTCAGAAAAACTTGTGTTTTTTGCACAAAACCTTTTCGGCTTTTTTTTTAAACAGTTCACATGCAATATTTCTTTTATATTTGTTTTTCATATTCACATATAACATAATTAAGAGGCGGATTTTAAGATAGAAAAAAATGCCTTTTTCACATGTTATTTTATTAGTAGTGGTTCCAATAGCTCCTGTGTCTCAGGTGGCTCGATTCACTCTTGAGTATTGCCACCCTTAAGTTTAAGTTTCTTGGAAAAAAAAGGCGTTTTCATTACGGTTTAGCCCTGTACATTTAATTTGAGATTTAGATCTCCCATTTTTTTTTCGTTAATTTCTCTTTTGTCTATGAAGCTGGAAGCATTTCCTTCTTTTCGCCTCATTGCATTTTTCTCCCATCATTTTGAATCCACCTTTTTATTTTTTATTTTTTATTTTTTACATACAAATGTCAAGTTTTTCCCAGTTCATTACAAAAGCAAATACAGTACAGTATTTTTATGTCTGCTCAACACGTAATCGTCAGCTCAAAAATGCGATTCTTAGACAGTACAAGTATTATGCAAATTTTCTCAAAGCAATACCTGCCGGTTATTTCACATCAAATTCTCTTTATTTATTTTTTAATAAAAGTAAGAAAATACACAGAGAATCCAGTAGGTTTCATTTTCGTGTGCAATTAAATTAAGGTTCACTTCCTATGCGCAAAAAGACAAACTCATCACCTACAAAAAATGGAATCCCTTAATAATAATTTTCTATTTTATAATTAGTATTAAAAAGATTGAAACAAGTGATTTTTTTAAGAATGAAGCATAAAAAATTTATGTAAAATCTTCATATTGTTAGCTGTGTATTGCGAGTGTGGTGAATGGGCGTGGCCATGACAATGGAAAATAAATTATTACAAATGAATTCTTACGAATCATATGTTTTACATATTATGTTTATAGCAAGGAAAATCGGTAAGGACTGTGGTCACCATTACGTTTGGTGAAAAGTAATGTGGTGGTGTGGTGCGGTGTGGTAAGCTAGAGGTGTGGTGAGCTGGCGACGTGGTGGTATGGTAGGGTGGTGAGCTGGTAATGTGATGGTGTGGAGTTTTGGTTTGGTGAGCTAGTGGTGTGGTGATGTGAAGAGTTGGTGGGGTGTTGGTATGGTAAACTGGTTGGGTCGTGATGTGGTGGTGTGGTGAGCTGGTGGTGTGGTGACGTGGTGGTTTGGTAATGTGGTCATGCGAGGTGAAACTATGGGTACATTTCTTTCCTCCATTTGTCTCTGTCTACCCAGTAGTAATTGGGGACCTAGATGCTAATGGGTTTACGGATTGTGTTCAGGGTAATATGTCAATGGGTGTTTTTGTTGCATGAAAATAATTACACATTAGCGTCAACTCACCTGGCCACAAATTACAATGGAGTTATCAAGTGACTTAATTTTTTTCCGCAAATCACTGCAAGTACAATGAATTCCGGCTTTAACTTTTTTTCATTCTGTACATCAATGTATCGGTATTTTCTTTTTTCAGCACTGTTTTAGTTCGTCTCGTCATATATCCTTATGTTCTTTGTTTGTCAGTCTTTGTGTTTGTTTGTCTGTTTATGTGTTTGTTTTTGTTTAAATGTGTTTTGCTCTCCTTTTTTAATAAATTAAATTGAAATGTAAGTTAGAATTTAAAGTGAGAAAAACTTTTGTCATAGTTTTGTTGCCACAGTTTTGGTCGTGTTTTCCACCATGAGTCGAAAATAGTGATAATTTATCCAGGTACTGGTAATTTATCCCAATACTAGTAATTTATCTAAGTACTGGTAATTTATCACGGAACTGATAATAATATATGCAGATACCGGTAATTTATCCAGGTACTGACAAATTATGCAGGTACTGGTAATTTATCCAGGCACTTATATCCAGGTAGTGGTAATTTATACAGGTACTGGTAATTTATCCAGGTAACGGTACTTTATCCAGGTACCGGTAATTTATCCAGGTATCCATTATTAGTGTGTCATCCTGCCTCTAATGAGGATTCTGAGCTTGTTAGTCTATCTCACCATACTAATTTCACGCACGTATACCCCAGGTTACCTTGACTCACCTCCATGATGTCGGCTAGTTAAGGTTGCCCGCCGTCTGATCAACCGTTAGAGACGGGAGGAGAAAATTATGACTTTTTTCCTGTGATATTGAACCTCTTTAGTTAACCAAAGCTGGGTTGTTATACATCTTCTTTATCTATTTTTTTCATAGTTTTCTTCTCCCTCTCTCTGCCACTTCCACTTTCGTAAGTTTGTTAATAACCGTATGTTGATTACTGAAACCAGCAGAGAAAGACATCATTGACATTGTTAACGTTGTGAATTGGTCCTCAGACTCTTTGAGTGTTATTAGCACAAGTACTAATTTATATATTTCATTTTTCTATCTTATTAATCTTTTTTTTTTTAATTCTGGTAAAAAAAATCGGTGATACTCATTCCACTGTTGGGGGCACAACCAGCAGCCGCGATAAGGTTTCTAAGCTAATTGTCCACTTTCAGTTGTTTATATACTTCATTATTTTATGTTTATTACGTGATTGATTAATATAGTAACATTATTTGTGGGTTAATTGAATGAAATTTCCCCATAATATATTGCAAATGAACATTACACATTAAGTAAAACATAACCCCAACGTTTGATTTCTTAAAGTATCTTTGCAAAATATTGTCTGTACTGTATATTTGATACCATTATATGAGCTAACCTGTCTCTTTTTTCATACTGACTGTGTTGTTTTGCATATGACTACAGTATAAGAACTCGTTGATCTTCCTATTTGGTGTTTGAATCTTTCGTTGTTTTATTAATGTTAATACAGGTATACGTCTTTACCCCCCTAAAACATTATCTCGCAGGTATTCATGGTAAATAGTTTTATTAATCAGCATTACATATACATGAGACTATCTTATCCTTCTGATGCTTGTACAGCCCCTCCTGTACCTCTACTAGTGCCCGTCTACCTCCTCACTCCAATACTTTATTTTGTTCGTTTTACTAACAGCAAAAATATCAACATTGTGTATAGTTGCCCTCGATCCATCTCCCTTGTGTGCAGGGAAAATTATCAACTGAATCCATCCAATCGCCTAGCAAACATCCCCCTCCCTTTACAGTCTGACATATTGATGGAAAGGAATTTAACAGGCTTACTCCCCTGTACCGTCCCATTATGGGTTTCCTCAAAGCACTCTGTTTCTGATGCGAGGAGACTTAGTTTACAGCCTTTTCAATCACAATTGTTTACACTCAGCCTCTTTTAGTTCTATCTCCTCAGTGGGAGAAAATTAATACCTTGTAGTTCTTGTCAAATGCAGTCAGTGAGTACTGTTATAGGTCGCTTCCTTTTATTTATGTAAAAATAATATGGTAATTGTGACCACAAGATGATGTTTACATCTGGTATGTGTCAGAATTTTTTATGATAATAATAATAATAATAAGAATAAAAAAATAATAAAAATAAAGAAAAATCATCAGACTAGTTTTGACGATAACCGTAATAATAATAATAATAATAATAATGATAATAATAATGATAATAATAATAATAATAATAATAATAATAATAATAATAATAATAATAATAATAATAATGCAGTAATCATTATTATACCTATTGAGTCAATTTGGAAGAGTAGGTTAAGATAAGTATCTAATTGACTCATATAAGAGTGTAAATTAGTAGGGGTCGACTCACCGTAGGAGAGTGAAACGTATAACCTAAAGCGTAGAATATATATATATATATATATATATATATATATATATATATATATATATATATATATATATATATATATATATATATAAAGAGAAAAATAGCCACCGGAAGAGAAGGCAGTAACACGATAGACGAGGAATGAGAGAGACGCGTCAGAGGTGTTGAATGACCAGCACAGCACAAAGTGATAGGCACTTTTCCTTTTTTTTACGTTTTTACTCACAATCTTTTCATTCGGAAGCTTTTGTAATTTTATATTGGTGTTGGATTGTCAGTTTTACCCGACTTCAGCAGAATACACTTTGTCTTTTACTACGTATCTTTACTTATCTTGTACATTATACTACTGTGTGTACTTTGATCATACAAATGTCGAATATGTAGCTATTTAGATAATTTCTACACGCGCACACACACACACACACACACACACACATATATATATATATATATATATATATATATATATATATATATATATATATATATATATATATATATATATATATATATATATATATATATATATATATATATGCCATAATATGGTGTATACCCACATATACTGTAAATAGCAACACAATTAGTCACCACACCATCTTCCGTCCGTCTTACAAGTTTACACCCGCTGTCGTAAACATCATCTGTAACCCTTCTGTTCCACCCTGACATTAACGTGCTGCTTAAGCCAGTACGACCTTCTAAGTGACTCCCTTTATGACCCTTTCCCTCTGGGGTGCCGACCCATAAGGTAAAGGTAGGTCACCTGAGGTCACCTGAGCTCGGCTATATATCGGTACACCGCAGTTAATACAGGTTCGCTCATTAACCCAATGACTGCTCCTGTTACGTCTCTTTGATGGTGTGTGAAACGTGTAAGGAATCCGGAGGGAAGTTGCTTGAGTAGATAAAACTGGTCATTTATTTCATGAAAAGTCGTGTTTGTATAGATACTTCTATATTATTTTCTTTTCGAAGCGTTTCATATAATTAATAAATAGTTTCATAGAAAACCAAGCTTAATCTTATCAAACCTAATTTAGGTATAATTTGGCTATCTTATGATGGTAAATAACGTCTGAGATGAACGGGAAGAAATTTCCCATATACGAATTATTGTCTGTTAAATAATAGCAATAAAACAAAATACTATCGCTGTTATGTAAGAACGTAAGTTGCTTTTTAAAGCTAAATAGTCAATGACCCACATTTACTGTAACGCAGACACACACACACACACACATGTATACTCGTATAAACGTACATGCACTGAAAACACAAACATACTCTTTCACAAGCACACATGCACTGAAAACACAAACATACACTCTCACAAACACACATGTACTGAAAACACAAACATACACTCTCACAAACACACATGTACTGAAAACACAAACATACACTCTCACAAGCACACATGCACTGAAAACACAAACATACACTCTCACAAACACACATGCACTGAAAACACAAACATACACTCTCACAAACACACATGTACTGAAAACACAAACATACACGCTTACAAACACACATGTACTGAAAACACAAACATACACTCTCACAAACACACATGCACTGAAAACACAAACATACACTCTCACAAACACACATGCACTGAAAACACAAACATACACGCTTACAAACACACATGTACTGAAAACACAAACATACACTCTCACAAACACACATGTACTGAAAACACAAACATACACTCTCACAAACACACATGCACTGAAAACACAAACATACACTCTTACAAACACACATGTACTGAAAACACAAACATACACTCTCACAAACACACATGCACTGAAAACACAAACATACACTCTCACAAACACACAAACATACTCTCACAAGCACACATGCACTGAAAACACAAACATACACTCTCACAAACACACATGTACTGAAAACACAAACATACACTCTCACAAACACACATGTACTGAAAACACAAACATACACTCTCACAAACACACATGCACTGAAAACACAAACATACACTCTCACAAACACACATGCACTGAAAACACAAACATACACTCTCACAAACACACATGTACTGAAAACACAAACATACACGCTTACAAACACACATGTACTGAAAACACAAACATACACTCTCACAAACACACATGCACTGAAAACACAAACATACACTCTCACAAACACACATGCACTGAAAACACAAACATACACGCTTACAAACACACATGTACTGAAAACACAAACATACACTCTCACAAACACACATGTACTGAAAACACAAACATACACTCTCACAAACACACATGCACTGAAAACACAAACATACACTCTTACAAACACACATGTACTGAAAACACAAACATACACTCTCACAAACACACATGCACTGAAAACACAAACATACACTCTCACAAACACACATGCACTGAAAACACAAACATACACTCTCACAAACACACATGTACTGAAAACACAAACATACACTCTCACAAACACACATGTACTGAAAACACAAACATACACTCTCACAAACACACATGCACTGAAAACACAAACATACACTCTCACAAACACACATGTACTGAAAACACAAACATACACTCTCACAAACACACATGCACTGAAAACACAAACATGCAAAACAGCACTGAAAACACAAACATACACTCTCACAAACACACATGTACTGAAAACACAAACATACACTCTCACAAACACACATGCACTGAAAACACAAACATACACTCTCACAAACACACATGTACTGAAAACACAAACATACACTCTCACAAACACACATGCACTGAAAACACAAACATACACTCTCACAAACACACATGCACTGAAAATAATATCGACATAGCTAAAGATGATAGACCAGAACAAGGGTTGCAATACTGTGTGTGGGGGAATGCGCATGCGTGCGTAGTGTCAACAAAGGCTGTAAGAGACTGCTCCTTAAAATTCGTATTTCTGACGAATTCAACGAGTCTACCAATCCCAGCCTGTGCAGACAACTATAGTAAGACCCAGTTATCAGCACAGTGGCATATATTTTTTTTTTACTTTTGGACTTTGTCATTTTTTGGGGATAAAACATCTGGTCCTACCACCCGATCCCTCTGAGCAAAGTTTTTCAAGTTTGCGCATGCGCAATGTGATAGTGTGACGTAGCAGTGACGTCATTACCACTCCACCTGACTGCAGTGTTGCCAACGTGCCCTATGCCCGCCGTTAAACGCTCCCGTTCGTTGGAAACGGCGGCAGTAGGTGACAGTGATGCTGACGACTTTCTTCTTGAAGACACGTCAAAGAAGAAGCAGAAACCTCAGAAGTCAGGGTCTCCAGCAGGGGCCACGGCTCCCCCTTGCACCCCTTCTGGGGCTGTAGAGGGTGGACTCCTGTCATCGGGGTCCCCAAGTGAGCTTACATGTGGCTCAATGACCGACCCTCCGCCGACGATGGACATAGGGGATTCCCTTTGTCTCCCTGCCCCGTCGCGCCTTCGTCGTCTCGCTTTCCCTCGGGACTTGTCTCTGAGCACACGGACGACCTGGTTCTTCCGTCACTGCTCTCCACTTCAGGACTCAACACTTCGCCTCCGCCGAGGTCCCACAGCCGTGATAGTCACCACACAAATGGACGAGACGGTACGCCTGCTCACTCAGGTGGGCTTTCCTGCTCCCCAGGGGGAGGTGATGCTGAAGTTCACCATCATCACCCCAGAAACTCGTCGTACCAAGGTAATGGTTCGCCACTTACCCTGGGAGATCCCTATCGACGATCTTCGCCCTCTTCTCTCACAACTACTGGTCATGAACGCCGCATCAACCCGGTCTCCAAACGTCCATCCAACGAACTCATCAGCTGGTGGGTGGGCCCCCTCCCTCCGAAGGTGAATGTAGGACCAATTCACAACTGTCCTCTCGACCGATTTATCGGAACCCCGAAAATCTGTGGTCGTTGCCAATCGTGGAAACACCGCACCTGGGAGTGCACGAGGATGGTCGCCTGCGGTTTCTGCGCAGGTCCTCACGAAACACTGGAATGCAAATCGAAAAGTCAGAACAAAATCCCAGTTATTCCACGGTGTGTCAATTGCCATGGCAGTCACCACACCTGGAATGCCAATTGCCCACAACGTCCTGGCACTCGCCCGGGGAAAACTTACCTTGTACCACCGCCCTCGTCTCTGACGAAGCCCGTCAACCAAACCTCACTCCTATCCACCACCGCCTCTTCCATCCACCAAGGATTTCCCATTGATTTCCTCTCCTCTACCATCCCCCCTATCACCCCCGTCACCCATCCTTTCTCTCCTCCCTCCCTCTCCCTACCGTTCTTGGAACAAGGTCGTTGCCGGCCCTGCCACACAGTCACCACCATCTCCTGCCCACCCGGACCCCCGCTGTGTCTCACCAGCACCACCACCTTTTACTCAACTGAACCCTCACCGTCCCTCTCCGTCGCTACCACCACCACCTGCCCAGTCGGGCCCTCGGCAATCCTCGCCGCCACCTCCAGCTCCTGTACAGGTACACCAAGTTGGTTCTATGGAAACAATCACTCTCCGTCTAGATCGCCACTCCAAGCAAGTCAACCTTCTCTCTGCCCAACTCGACTTGTTTGTGAAAACAATTGCGACATTGCAGAGGCAACAACAACTCATTCTGGACACCCTGACCCAACAGGGGCGCACTTTGCAAGCCCTGATGACCCGCCTCCTTCCATCTCCGAAGATGGAGGATCCATCCCTCGCTCTCCCACTCCTCCCTCTCCATTTTTCTCAACAGAATTTGGTACCTCCTCTGGAGCCCTGTCTAGCCCCTCCGACTCATCTCACACTGGGGGCCGTTCCCTCCTCTTCTTACAATGGAACATCCAGGGACTTAGACCTCGCCCAGTTTGTGCTCTCCCATCAAGTAGATGTTGCTCTACTTCAGGAAACCATCACAGACGATGTTACTCCACTCCGCCTCTCTGGCTATACTGTTTACACCCTGCCTCGGTACCGTGGGCAGGCTCGTGGCCTCCTCACCCTTGTGCATAACACCATTCCATCTGTTCGTCTCCCTTCACCTGACTCACATGGACCCCCGTCTGAATTACTTTCTGTCTCCCTTACTCTTGGTGACCGGACCCTTCGTGTAGTCAATGTTCATTTCAAGAGTGATTCTCTGGACCCCCAGGTTCTTCACGACCTCCATGATGGGATTCCCGCTATTGATCTTGGCGACTTTAATGCCCGCCATCCCACTCTTACTCCGGATCATCCCACGCCATGTACCCTTAACGGATCACATCTCTCACAGTTTCTTAATGGGGATGATGTTCGCTTTCTTTGTCCTGACGATCCTACTCGCCTCCCCCATAGTTTCTTTGATGTTGGCTTACTATTGAACGGTCATACCTCCTTTCATCCTACCGTCTGCACCGAGCCTGCTCTGTATAGTGACCATCTTGCCGTTACTACCCATCTCAGGCTCTCCTTCTCTGCCCCGACATCAGCTCCTTATCGATCCCCTCGCCTTCGTCTCACACAAGATGCTGTTCCTTCGTTTACCCAATACCTTTCTACCTGGGCGGATTCCTATGTTGTCCCGCAGTCCCTTGACTCTTACAGCGCTGATTTTGTTGATGCCGTGTATGACTCTGTCAATCGCGCTACCCCTCCACGCCCTCCCCGTCACCCCAGAAGTGCCACCAACTACTGGTATCGTATCCCTGCCATGAGACATCTCCGGCAGGTAACCCGTGATCTCCACTCTGCCATATGGAGGTCTCGGTCTCCAGAGGACTGGGAAAACTTCAAAAATTGGTGCTCCTTTGCAACTCAGGAGCGCCGTCGGATACGTGAGGCGGACTGGCTATCCTTCACGAGGTCTCTATCGTTCCAGTCGTCACCCTCTTATGTATGGAATTGGATTAATGCTATACGGGGTACTCGACGGAGGCCTCCTCCCCACCCTGACCCCGCCTCCTTTGCCTGCTCTTTAATGGAGGACTGGGCACGAGCTTCCTCCCCTGAGGCACTTCCAGATCCAATGCAGGAGGCAGTGCAGGCCCGCATCGATGCGTCTGAGCCTGTTGTTCGTGCTGCTCTTACCTCTCCTGCCCCCACTGATCATCCCATCACACAGTTCGAGCTTGACAGTGCTCGTCGCTCTAGAAAAGACACCTCTCCTGGGGATGATCAGATAACCTACTCCGCCCTCAACGCCTGTACTAATATTCCTAACGGCCCCTTGCTTGCTCTCTACAATATGTCTTAAGAACATGGGGTTCTCCCGTCCAACTGGAAAAATGCCACTATTATTCCCATCCTTAAGCCGGGAGATCCTGGGAAATATCGACCCATTAGTCTTACCTCCTGTGTTTGCAAGATGATGGAGAGGATACTCCATCGTCGCCTTCTTCACACCATAGGCGGCTTCCACAACTCCCTCAATGGTTTCATTCAACATCGCAGCACAGCACACTCCATTGCTTCCTTTTATTGCAATCAGACTGCCCGCATCTCCGTCTTCCTTGATATCAAGGGAGCCTTTGATACGGCTAAGCCTGCCCTCATTTTAGCTGAACTTGCGCGGTTAGGGGTTAAAGGGAGACTTCTACAATGGATCGCCTCTTACCTCACTGGACGTCAGGCCCGGGTTCGCGTTTAAGGCTCTATGTCTCCTGTTCAAGAAATGAACCTCGGCACCCCTCAAGGTGGAGTCCTGAGTCCCACCTTGTTTAACACTGATGCACTCCATTGCATCTCTCCCGTGGCCGACAGAAGTTGTCCACTCAGGATATGCCGACGATGTCCTCCTCCAAGCCCCTGACTACCTCAGTATGCAGGAAGCCCTTGATCTGGTCTCCAGAGAGTGTGATTCACTTGGTTTCCTTCTTTCAACTGCGAAAACAAAAGCCATGTGGCACGGTCGTGTTGTACCTCCACCCCTTCTCTTATCAGGAACGCCCTTGGACTGGGTTAATGAGACAAAATACCTGGGTGTGTATGTAACTCGCACACGTTGTCAGATCCCTAAAGTCCGCTATCTTCGAGACATATGGTTTCGGCGTCTTGCTCCCCTCTCTACCATGTGCAGGGGTTCCCTTGGTGCCACCATCCCTGTACTTCTCACCATGTACAAGTCCTTTGTCCGTTCCTGTGTCAACTACGCCGCCCCTGCCCTCGTCAACATTAGTCGGACTGCTGTCAACCGTCTCGAAGTTATCCAGAGGAAAGCTGCTCGTGTCATCCTTGGGGCTCCTCAGTGGACACGCTCTACTTCTCTATATACCGAACTTGGTCTTTCCCCCTTACAGGATCGTGTCCAGGAGTTTCACCTAAAAACTGCCGATTCCATTCTACGGGATCCTCGGGGCAACTATGTCCAAACCAACATGACTCCTGCTGTCCGAGACCGACCTCCATCTAGAAAACAGTGGCGAGGGTCACTCATCCGAGCCCTTCAGGTACACGACCTCCTGCCTGATATTGTTGTCACCCCTGCTGTTGGTTCGTCTCCTTCTCCCTGGCTGGATTTTCAACCTGAAGTGATTGCCCTCGGTGGACCGCTCCCGAAATCCCAGGTGAACCCTGTTATTCTCTGCAAATACCACCTCTCCAGGATCGCCCACTGGTCCCCAGGTAGGGTCGTCCTCTACACTGATGGTTCTGTTGACCCCGCTACAGGTAGGGCCGGGGCCTCTGAGCCTATCAAACTGTCTCTCAGAGTTTCTGATGGGGCATCCTCCACTCAGGCTGAACTAATCGCCCTCCTTGCTGCCCTTCTCGCTGAGGAAGAAGCAGATGGTTTCTGCCCCTTGCTTGTCTGCTGCGATTCCAGGTCTGCGCTCGACGGGATCGCATTTGGATCAGGGGAAAATAAGGACCTCATCCTCCGAATACGAGGGTTAACATCCACACTTCAGGATGCAGGCCGTCCTGTGACATTCCTATGGATACCCAGTCATGTCGGTATCTTGGGGAATGAGGCAGCAGATGGCCTTGCCAAGACTGGCTGCAACAAGGCCACACCTGACTACGTTGTTCCTCGAACACTCTTACAGATTAGGACCCAAATTCGCCGCAAACAGAGAGAAGCTCGGGAAGCAGCCATCCCCCTGGACTCCCCGCCCACCTGGTACGATGTCCTCCGTAAACTTCCTGACCTCTCGTACGTCTACGGGAAAGGGTCGCGGAAAGGGGACGTGATTGCTGCCCGTATCATCATTGGGTATGAGTTTGCTTGGAAGATTGGTATCCCCGCATCCCCTGAGCAACGCTCTTGTGCATTATGCAGAAGACCTGACACCAGCACCCTTTTCCACTACCTCCTAAGATGTCCCCACACACAACGCTTCCGTGACGCCTGCTGGACCACCACTCCACGACCCCCTGACGGAGACACGATGATCCTCCCCATACTGGCCAGATATTTTGTAAATAATATTGATTATATGTTAAAGGAATATCCTTCCTTCCTTAGGCTTAAGTAAGCCCCTTTATAATATTTATACCGTATATACTTGTCACACTTGCCAGATGCTTCTGGTGTCATTGTACAGGGGTACCTAGTGACAGCACTAGGATCCCGCCTCCTCTATCAAGGAATAAACAATTGAAATTGGAATTGAATTACTGTGTGTGTGGGGGGGGGGGGACGACCTGTGAAGTTACTACATTTAACGACATGATTAAATAGCGCAGGGAGTGATCATTTAAATGACATCGTGAGTTACGTTGACCAAGTTTTTTCCATTGAAGTGTTAATAACCAAATAAATTGAATATCAACTGTGAGTAAAAAATATCATAAGTTTCTTTCCACGAGGTAATTTTTTTTTCATTCCTGGTTCCTTTCCCTGCTCTAACACAACAAAAGTAATAACCATAAAATGTGTGTGTATCTCCATAAGCCGAGAATTTT
The DNA here is from genome assembly GCF_018991925.1 of Homarus americanus. Classification (NCBI taxonomy): domain Eukaryota; kingdom Metazoa; phylum Arthropoda; class Malacostraca; order Decapoda; family Nephropidae; genus Homarus; species Homarus americanus. Next base: position 14,984,153 of record NW_024736071.1, read on the forward strand.
ATGCTTAAGCACAAAAAACTCTGTAGCTGACCTCTAATTCCAATATTTTATAGCTTGACTGTTTCGTATACGGATAGACAGATAATAAAAGCAGACAGACAGATTAGAAACAGAGAAGCACCAATATCCTTAACAAAAGTGTTTAGATCCTCTTCTCATAATCACTAAGGTACAGCAGACCTTTTTTTTGTGTAAAACATGACCACTTCTCTTGCACTACAATATCCCTTTTTTTGTGTATCGTCGTAGATAGTGTTTTATTGCCGGTGAAATAATACACAGGGCGTCTACTAGTCCTCCAGTCCCACAAGACAAAATTTTATTAATAGACGTCATACTCTTTAGAACAATCTCTATACATCTGTTCGAGTATTTGATTAAGGAATTGATTACTTGAGTATAATTATGAGTACAGTGATAATTTCTTAAAATATTGGATTCTTCCATGTTTGTTACTAAGACTTGCTATCATAGGTAGTAAGTTAGCCTCGCCGTCCGTCTGTGGAAGTGCTACTGCGAGATATCTAAGGAGTTGCTGAGGGGGTTATTAGTTAGCATTAATTAGTAATTTTTGGATCCTTTCTATACCTCGTTGTTTAGCTATATTTATATTCTCATATTTAAGGTTTTGTGAATGCTGCCAAAGAAACATAGTACCCGAGTCATGTTGTTTATTTCAGCAGGTATCCGAGTAGCAATGTTAGCATGTAGTACAGATCCATGTTTTGTTTATTTTTATTAAGTGTTTTATTGATGCGCAGTTTGTCTAACTTAACGATGAAAAATTCACACCCCTAACCCCCCCCCCCCAAAAAAAAAATGAGGCCCGTCCTCATCTCAGTTTAGACCTTTATTGTGCCTAATAGTATCATGACTGAGAAGTAATTTTTTATATAATGTAATTTGGGATTTTTCCGTTTTCATGGTGCTTCTGGGTTGACCGCGATGATTGTTAGTACATTACTGTATGTACGTCCCTAGGAGTGTCTTCATCACGTAATTTAATAATAATAATAATGATGGTTATTATCAGTTGCCAAGAATGCATAATGAAGTTCTGTATTTACCCAACCTTTAAATTGGGTAGAGGACAAAAAAAATATTTAAACAATTGCTACGTCTTAGAAGTTCATAACATATGTACTTATCTATTGTCTTGTGTTGGATATTAAGATTTTTTTTTTATTAATTTATCATTTTACGTACATTAACTTTCGAATCTGCTCTCCATATCTTGTATAAAATGTACACAAAGTTTACCCTTCTTACTGAAAATTAGAAGCCATAAATGACGGTACAGCCCTGATAATGTACCCCGCTTAAAGTGATGGCCTTCGTGACCAGAGTTCCAGGTAACTTTTGTGAACTTTCGGTTGCAAATGGCTCCTAATATCCCGAAAAATACTGTACGTCCTCAATTTCGTACGTTGAAGATATATGAGGAATTACAGTTTGTAGACATTCCGCATTCACAGTACTTTATCGAAGTTGGTGCAAATTGTCAACATATTTGTATTGGCACAAAATAACTAATTATACGAAGTGACTGATAAATGTCGTTGATTTAAAAAAAAAAATTATCCACTTCAGTTAGGAATAGTAATTTTCTTGTACATTTGAACGACATTATGTTGATTTGAAAATTATTTTTCCCGATATTTTCAGGGCTTGTCTTAACATCTTAGCGTTATAATAAATAAATATTCAGGGTAAATTTATCATAACGTACCCTGAGCCCTCCTGATCCGGTGTCACACAACACACAGGATTCCCTTTTGCAATTGCATTCCTCATCTCCCCTGGCCATAAAAATCCCAGTGTATATAAACACTGGGGTGTAGTATTTCACCCTCCCATAAAATATTTCCTCCGGCTCTCAGTTTTTGTAGACGGGTTGCCAGTTATTTCGATGGACGGCTCCTGCATATTTCCAGGAGGATGTGAGGTGTTGTATAGCACTCACTAGGATTAAGATGTCCTGCCGTGAGATCCAGTTAGACATGTACAGCCTAAGGAACATTATCTTCCCAAGCTTTGGCGAATGCTTCGCGGTAAAGTTGAGACATTTGACGCACGCATCTGTGTACCTCGTAAACAGTTGACAGGCCTGTGGGTCCTTGTAAAGGGGTAGCCAGTTACACCATTGATACCCACAATAACTTACTTTCTTCGGTAATTATTCGTTATTGGGTATTTGTGTACTTATTGCAGAACTGAAATAACAAGTCCACTATTTTGAACCATCATTAGTTGTTCAACTAGACGAGTGTATATAGTCAGGCGTACCAACTGACCAAATGTATAATCCGCCAAGATTTAAGTCATCGGCCAAAGCTAGGAAGATACTTGTTCCTTAGACTACACTCACACAGACAAGTAGAAACACACAGGCACAAATATAACGCGCGCTCTTATGCACAGTCCGCACATTCGCATGCATACAGGCATACGTTCAGGCACAGGCACACACAGAGACACGCTCATGTACGTACGTTCACGCAATATACACTGTCACATTCATACATACACTCACTCACATACAGGCTCACATACTCTACTATATACACGAACGTTTTATCTCTTTTCCTATAGTCACCTACCGTAGGCTACAGATGCACCTATTTCTGCCGGAAACTCTAAAGGTAACTACTACTAATACTACTGTTTTTTTTTGTTTTTCTTTTTAAATACGTGGCCTCCAGCCTCCCCCAATAGCCACACCTTCGCCACCATTTAATTACCTTAATATTAAATATCCTAATACATAAGTAGCTATCCTATCTGTGTTAAATTAGTTGAGCCGCAGATCTATGCGGCATTCAGTGACAGTAGCCTCATAGTCAATGTCTGCAGCAGTTGTCGGAGTAGGGGCAGAAGCTCTCGTTCCCCTGAGGCAGAGCAAAGCCGACCGAAGAAGAGAGAAAGACAGTCGACATCCCATCCAGGCTGTAACATAACTTCTGGGCTGCTGCTTCTGTTCGGAGATCAACTCCGCGAGTCTGGCGTAGAAACATCTTGCACTTGGGCCCATCCCACCAGAGGTTGTGAACACTAGAGGAGTGAAGCTGCCTTGATCAACGTTTTGAATTCTCTCCCCATATGCCCTTCTCTTGTCGTTCTCGTTCCTCCTATGTGCAGCATCAAGAGCTAGGTTACGGTGACATGCGGCCATGGGATAAAAAATCCTGATGTCGAAGAAAACTCGCTGTCCCCACGTCCAGAATCCTCGAGCACTGACGTCCACGCGGGCTTCGTTAGATGTGTTTGAAGTCCTGTGTTGGAAGATCTCGCCATCCAATGGAAGGAGGGTCGGTTCTACCATGACGTCCCGGCAGATTTCCTTCAACATATTTGCTGTGAGATCCCTTACCTCGTCATGCCTCATGCATATGAAGCCCCCCCTCTTGCAGACCATGGCGTGATCGCCATCATAGGAAGAGCCACACACGCATTGGGAGGGCAAACCTTCTACTGGCCAACCGTACCTTAGAGCAATGGCATCTGTAAATTCTTGTTTATTGAGACTGAAACCATTTGCCCTTATCGGTAACGTAGTTAACCAGTTCGAGGCGCCCACCTCCTGCGCTATAGCTACTTTTTTTTTTAAATTTTCTGGAACCTGCAGCAATCGTTGCTGCAACTTTTCATTTTGGCAGTGCTGTCGATCTGTCGTAATGGACCTACGAATCTTATTTACTTCGCTGGTATCCACTTCCCCAGTTGCATTCTGGGCTATTATGTGGTCCGTGAGGGCTGCCGTGAGCTTAAGTGAATTTTGATGTTCAGTGGCAGCAATCTCCTCTGGATTAGTTAGTCCCATCCCTCCCAGTCCTGGTGGAAGTGCAAGAAGTGCTCTTTCTGCTGCGGTTAAGTCAGGGTGTTTCACTAGTTTGGGAATGAACTTGACACTGATAGCTTCTTCCAGAGGGTGGAGGAGGGGTCCGATCTCAGGGATGGTATGCATCAGGTAGTTCAGCGATGCTTGACTCCATGGGTGAATGCTGCAAAGGCCGCATGTGGCTCTGTGTTAGCAATCTCAGACAGAGCTTGGATTTCACTAACCCACTCATTCACCTTTTCCGCCACGTACTCGGCCTTGAAGTCCGTAGTGCCAATTACTGCACCTAGATGCCTTTGGCCGTCCTTAGTTATTTTGACCTCACTTCCGCCAAAAACCTCCAATGCCCGTTCATAATGTTCTGGCCTCACGATGAGGAAGGACTTGCTGGCGTTTGGGTGGTACCCTATTTGTGGCCCTCGCGATGTTACCAAGTCCCACCACTTTTTGATGCACTCCACTTTTCCTGCTCCTGTAAGGTCATCAGCATATGCCACTTGTTTGACCCCAGTTGTTTCAAATTTTATTTCTTGTTGGAGCACTGATAGGCCAATTGCGTACATTGCCATTGCAACGGGGTCCCCCTGTGTTGTTCCCTCGATCGACTGTAGGATGGTATCACCTCGTAGAGCCTTGTTATTTACTATGTAGAGGTCTGAAGGATTCCTATACGAATTTTCAACATACATCGCAAAGCTTGGACACTTGATCTTGATGTTGTGCAGTGCAGCCTTGCGGTTAAGTATGTTGAATGCGTTTGAAGCATCCACCAGGAGAACGGCCTCACAATCACGCTGCTCAAATATCAATCTCATGGCGTGAATGGCCGCCTCCCCACCAGCCTGGTGGCCAGCACACACTTGTAGGTTCCCTGCTGCTGTCCTGACATTGGACACCATAGGAGTGGAACTACTTTGGCTCACATTCTGGCGTCCCTTTCCCCCTCCTCAAAAATAAAGATAGAATATATAATATAAATTCAACACTTACCCAGACATAGTGACCTCATAAAGAGTAAAGGAGAATGAACCAACAAACCAGAAACATAATGGTGACAATATAGAAAACACTAACAGAACGGAAGACACACAACCTAAGCTACAGGTTCATAGTGTCTGTTAATACCAATAAGCCAAAGCAATATTGTCTTTTATGTGTAAAACTTTATGAAGTGTATTATGGATTTTTTTGTATTGAAACAGTTTTCGAGCGTGTTATGATTATTTCAACACGACAATTTTCTAACCTTATGATCTTGACTTGTCAAAATAATGTTAAATTAAGTTTTATTTAAACCATAATGTTTTTGTCGTTCACTGTGATTAATATAATTATCATCGTTAATATAATAACCGTTATCATCTATTAAGAGTTATTATTATCGTTCATATTATTAGGGCTCGTGTTTACTGCCTCTCTTCTTGCCAACAAAGAACAATTAATCGTTACTCTAGATCAGTTAAGATGACGGTTGGTGAACATTTATTTTTGTTGTACAGTATTCAGAATGATCAGAATTCGTCTTCTTTTGGTGTGGCTCCATTATGACTTGTCAGTCTTGGTGTTTATATAATTAAATTTAATTTCACTAAGAAACAGATATTTATCAATAAGAACCTTTGATACAGATTTTTGTACTTGACATTTTAAACAGTTTCGGGGATGCTGTCCACTGACAGATGTGCCTCGCACGATATACAGTACATGAAACGGTATAGTGCATGCACTCTCAGCGTAAGATATTCAACATAAAACATAGTGACATTCGGAGCTCTCGGTAGGTTAAAGACGATGGCAGGTTAGGCTACTCTACTACAATGAGATGCTCTAAGTAGTGCAGTTGAAGCCTGCTAGAGGACACACAATTGATCAGTACAGAGAAGGAAATGACCAGTGTTTATCTCTGAAAGATATTTGATGAAAGTGCAGCTGCTCTTAGTATACTGTGATCACTAATAGTAAGAGGACTGAGGGCACTACTGCTTTACTTTGGTTAACAGCGAGTTAAACGCGTAAAGGATATCACACACTATCAGTAACCGGACAAATCGTTACCGGTTCAGTATAGACCTAACCTAACCTAACCATGGTTTCATCGCTTCCAAAATAAAGACATTATTATCCAAATTTGATCAATATAAGACGTTATTCAATGGACCGGTAATGGAATGTCCGCCCACCATAAGTAACATAGTTGAATGACATTATTTAAGCGACAGATTTAATATCCAAATATCCCTTAATCTTAATTCATCACTCAAGTGAATTACTTCCTCTCATCTCCTAGAATTGTCTCCAACATATACTCCCATAAATTTATAGGAGCCAATGGTGACTGAAACCATAACCATCATTATCCTTTCCTTGTAAAGTTATAATTTTTGGATATTATTTCTTCTTATCCAGGATTCCCTCTAGGCAGTCTAGGACCACACATTATATGCCACTGTATACTGGTATATATTAAATGTGGACGTCATAATTATGTGCAATAAACCAGTTCAGGAGAGGTATGAAATTTGTTCATCATTTTCATCTATTTTGTAAAAGACCGGGACTCAATGATACCGATTAGAGAGAGTATTCAAATGTGCCTCGTAACTTTTGATCGTTAAGTAACATCAACTTTAGTCTCTTTAAGTAATGTTTTATTGATGATTATTTGCAAGTTTTCCTGTGTGCGGTGTGTTGTCGCTTCATCTTTCTACTCCTTTTGACATAATACACACACACACACACACACACACATTGTAAAAATGTATACAGGTCCGATGTGTTTGGAAATAAGCACAATGTTCAGCAGTTTCAGTTCGGTTGTCAATGAATCACAAATAGTGATCAAAATCGTTTGTCCATTGTGTCATATTGTATCAACGAGAAATGGAGCAGATAGTTTTTGTTTTGTTTTGTGTGTGTAGACCTTACCATGGCTAGTCTTCGGCTCGTGTACTCATTATATCACCGCCTCAGAGGTAACCCGGCACACCTTCTTACCCTAAAGCGGAGAGAGATGGTTTTACTATCGTCTATTTGAAACAGCAATAGTAAATGTAAATCAGTCCCAACATTCTCCTGGTATCCTGGTGTGTGTGTGTGTGTGTGTGTGTGTGTGTGTGTGTGTGTGTGTGTGTGTGTGTGTGTGTGTGTGTGTGTGTGTGTGTGTGTGTGTGTGTGTGTGTGTGTGTGTGTGTGTGTGTGTGTGTGTGCGTGCGTGCGTGCGTGCGTGCGTGCGTGCGTGCGTGCAGCGCTTATGATTTAATTGTTTATGCAGATACATTCTCATAAATTTCCACAATCTCTTATTATTTTATTCTCTCTTCCATTTCCATGTGATACATTGCTTCTAGTATTGCTATGACATTGTCGCCTGTGATTCACGTCTCCCTTAGGTGCTGTTCTGGGAACACTCGCATGTGTCGGAAATGAATCACTGTCCTCGGAATGATTACACGGGATGATATCATTAGTGCACTGAAATAAATTCTGAGCAAATGTTAGACATGAGCATCAATGGCATTAAACAAATATTTCTTTCTTTTGATTGCATAAATATACTTTGATTTGTAGACAGGGTGGTGGCTGAAGCTCTAACTAACCCGCGGAACACGAGTTTACTTGCATCTACTTGTCTTATTCATGTTCATTATCACAAGTGGATATAAATTTCACACCAGATAATCCAATCTCTGAAGCCAACCTATTCTAACTTAGTTTAACCTGTTCCTAAGTAAACAAGTTTTGGGTATATCGAATCTGATGACAAAACACCCTGCTTATTTCACTTGATGATTAAACATCTTAACGCTAAATTGGGAGTGGTGAAGTTTGGTTTGGTTAGGTTAGGTTAGGTTAGGTTAGGTTTAGTAAGTAGGTTGTAGAGAGGGAAGGACTCTTTATAAGTAGTTTGTAGAGAGAGAAAACACTATAAGTAGGTTGTAGAGAGAGGAAACTTTATAAGTAGGTTGTAGGGAGAGAAGGAAACTTTATAAGTAGATTGTAGAGAGAGAGGGGCACTATAGGGGCAGCCCAAGTCAACAAGAAAATCGAATCATGACTTTAGAGTAGAATATTTTTCCACATCTTTATTAGGTTCTGTAATATTAGAAATTTTATGAGACGAGACAGTTTCTTCTATATATGAAACCAACATACAGACAGATAGGTAACGAAAGACGGAGGATAAAGTATGAGAGAACGATAAGAAGAGAAACATATATACAGGTAGTAATAGTAATAGAAAGATAAAGAGATGAGCAATTGTGTTCGGGAGAGACGGATGATAAACGTTTAAACAGTAAAGTATATAATGATAGAAATATGACTGAACGTAAGAGAGTAAAAGACGGAGAAAGGAAGAGAACAGAAACACTAAACAGGCAGAGAATATAAAAAGAAAGAAAGATTTTGAGGGAATGTGTGTTTGAAAGAGAGAGAGAGAGAGAGACTGATAAATATAGTGACAAAGAGCTTAATAATGTTAGATAGACAGATGGAGAAATGCATGTGGCAGACAAACAGAGCAATATAGAGGAAATTTAACTAAGTCAGACAAAGTAAAATGTGAGACAGAATAAGTCAAAGATACATGGAGATAAGATAGAGAGACTTAGTCGAATAGAGATAGACAAGACAAAGAAACATAGAAACAGAGATAGGAAAATGAAAACAAAGAGACATAGTAAAATAGAGAGAGAGAGAGAGAGAGAGAGAGAGAGAGAGAGTAACTGTTATAAACCTCATACTGTAGGATGAGATTCAATAGGACGCAAGTTGAGAGAGAAGGAGAGAGAGGGATGCTATTAAAATGAATGCTAAGGAGAGAAAATGGATGGGATAGGGAGAAAGGGCGAGGGAGAGAGACAGGCCGTGGGAGAAAAAAGGAATGGGGATGGAAAAAAAAACAGAGGCGATAGGAGAAATAGAAATAGATGGTGACAGAGGGAAGCAGTGAGAGAAAAAAAAGAGATGGAGTGAAAGAGAGCGGTGGTAAGAGAGGAAAAAAAAAGAGAGTTGAGGGGGAAAGAGACAGGTGGTGAGAGTGAGAAAAAAAAGAGAGATGCGGTGAGAGAGAGAGTGTGCCAACTTAATTTATTTATGTGTTTATACAAGAAGCAATTTGTTGTGCTTCCAGGTAATTTGGGAAACTTGTTTAAGACCTTGAGACATGTTTTTCAGTCTTTCTTTAATCTATTATCCAATGTATTTTCTTTCTTTGTTCACAACAATTGTATCCAGTTATCCAGAAACATGAGTATTTATGTATTAATATATTGCTATATGGTTTAATTAACTTATATTTGGAGTTTTTTAATCTATTAATTTGTTTAATGGAATGTAAATTAATGATTCTGAGTAAAGGAACAAAAATTAACTCGTGCTAATTCGAAGGACTTGGTACTCACACGCGTTAAGACTTTAGCCACAAATATTTGGGCGTTAGACGAGTTTTTGCCGGTTATTTCATGAAGAACTCTGAAGCGTAAACCTAGGAGACATGGGAACGTATCATGTAAGAGTGTGCGTCTCCTTACAACTAATGTGTTTTCTCAGGTCGCCTCTGATGGTGACCACGACGCTCTCTGGTGTGTTGTAACAGATATTGCAAGTTTCTCTCTTACATCCAGTGTGGGAACTGTTAGGGAATATCTAGGCCTGGCTAACCTTTACTGTACACTATGCTCAGATGCTTTCTTAGTATAAACAGAAATCCCGAAGTGCACAGGACCTATTATTATCTATAACGGTGTTTGTTAAGTGTGTAGTAACTAAGATTTGTTAACGGTGGCTCACGATATTCGTTGTTAAAGTACTAATTACATCAAATTGGCTAAGTATTCGTTTCTTCAAGGAATGTACAGTATTGTAACAATAAGTTCTCCGTGTGTGTGTGTGTGTGTGTGTGTGTGTGTGTGTGTGTGTGTGTGTGTGTGTGTGTGTGTGTGTGTGTGTGTGTGTGTATTATGTTCTCAAATATATTTACATATTCAGTGCTGTATTTTTATTCATAAACTACACACTACTCGCTGAGAGCCTTGTCTTAGATTTATTTGGAGAAATTAAACCCACACGAAAAATATGAGAAATATAGAGACTATAATTATGGATGGGTGACATTTCTCCCGCATGCTGTTAAGTGTTCGATTTCATGAGACAACACTTGAAATGCCATATTTAACTGCATGTTACTCCTTAAGTCTTAAGTATTTCCGTAACTTGATTAAGAAGGTTTAATCCCATGATTACGATGACTTAATGCTTTGTGTACGACGACATAACCCCTTAAGTATGACAACGTAATCCCTTGTGTACGAAGACAACCATTTGAGTACAGTGCAGGGTGTGTCCTAGGTCCTACAGTCCTACAAATTCATTATTTTACAATAGAAGTCAGACTTTTTAGAACAATCTCTATACATCTCATCGATACAGGTCATACTTTTCAAAACGTGAATTTAGTAGACACCTTGCAGTGACTTACCTATAATGCAAGTTAACCTCTGGGGTGAATTGTCATCGTACTCAGGAGAATGTTATCGTATTACAAATGTTAAGACATAGTACTCAAAGGACTAATTCTATGTACTCACTGGGTTAACCCATCATATACAAGGGTTCAGGATATTCTATTCATTTGGTTATTTCATCGGACTCGGGGAGATAACATCGTACCCTCTATTTACGCCGGTCCAAGATCTGACTCAACATTACTCGCACCATCTGAAATATATCGTTAAAATAAAATTCTTATATATTCACCTAAAACATTCCAACCTTATTTCACTCTCATTCTCTTATTTTTTTTTTTGCGTTGAAACTTAATTTAGAGTGAAAAAATACCTTCCATAATGATAACAGCGCGAGATAAGAAGATGGATTCTAATTGAAGTAACTGGAATAAGAAAAACTCTTTAAGCATTTTTTTTTTTACAAAAGTTAAGAGACTAAGGAACGACTTTCACCAATAGAGGTTTTTTTCTTTCTTGGGTTCTATTTTTTTCGGGCAGTCGTTGAAAAAAAGAAAAGAAATACAATGAACAAAATGAACTTTTTTCGTGTTTTTTTTCCTTTTCAGTAATGTTTTATCATGATAATTAAAAACAAGACGGACAAGTTTGCTGTTTTTTTTTAGTTCGAAATTGTTTCTTCATTGTCTAGGAATTCCCTGACAGCCGGAAAGTCAATGAATTATTCTTTTGAATTCTAAAAAACTTTTTACGTTTTTCCTTCACCTTTCGTTCAGTTGGAGGACACTTCTGCACTGGCTGTGTACTCGTCAGAAGCAAAAACGTTGCGGAAATAAACTCTTTCGGGAGCACAGTTCCGGAGAAACGATTTCCTGAGGTACTTGACCGCCGCTAGTGGTGAAATTGAACAGGGTGGCGAAAGAGATTTGATTTGGTACTTGACAATTTCTGGAGGTTAACCAGGAAGCTCAACCTTTGTGCCTCGTAACTTCCGCACGAACAACATCAGAAACTAATCGTACCCAGAGGAAGAGGTTTACTTTTCTATTGTCTCTCTACGGATGAAAGTATAGACAACTTAATAATTCTTAGGAGTAATATAGTGAAGCCTATGCAATCTCTCTCTCTCTCTCTCTCTCTCTCTCTCTCTCTCTCTCTCTCTCTCTTTCTCTCTCATCACTTACAGTTTTTTTTTAATTTCTTTAGAAGCACCTGTATAACATTTATCTGATCGTCTCTTGTGTTGAATAATTATTGTTGTTGTGGCAAGATCCCTCACAACCGTATAGATTCAGTCTCGTCTGCAGCAACATCAAGAACCTGTTTACGACATAATCCATCATCGGTTGACGTTTGTGCACCATTTATTCTGCAAATTGATGGAAAGACTCACTAGAACCCACTCGATATTTGCAATAGCTCTTTGTAGGATATTTCACCGGTGAAATGAGATACTTGTGTAGACTATAAGATATAGAATGCCAAGCTCGGTAATTCTGTTAGGTGATGGATGTTCTTGTTTGAGTTTTGTTTTTCCTCTTTGAAAAGGCGTACGAAATATGATTACAGAGGGTGGATGTAGTTAAACCCCCATCATTGTTATCCCCGTACTATGACGATTAACAATAAAGCAAAATGAATCACAAAATGGTGTATTTAGACGTACAAATTAAAACACTTGGTCCTAATAATATGTTGTATTGATAATACATATATTACAGATAAGTTCTTTTGAGAAATTTGTAGTTTCCAAGCTTACAAAGGTCTTAATATGAAGACTATATTAGGCAGCAGCAAACGCAACCAGGTACAAAATTTTGCGTACTAGGGAAGTAAAATAACAGAAAGATAAATTAAGGGAACAAAATTCAGTCAAAATTTTTATTGTCTACAGATCTTTTAGAACAGGACAGTAATTTTAATGTTAGAAAAATGCTCCTGGTGTGCAGTATGTGCGGGTCACCAACGTGGATGCTCAGGAGACTAAAAGCTTTCAAAAGTAATGCTACATGACCATGTTAAAGGTAATTCACAGGGTCTACACGTTGGCAACAAATGAAGAAATACAATGCCCGGCAGGAACAAAGAGAATATTTTCGTAAATTAATAGATCAAGAAAAGTATATATTTTTGCTATATAGTTAGGAGGAGAAAATGGTACACCTGTTAATAGGTAAAATTTTGGTTAGGGAAGGCGAGGGAAGACAGAGGCTGAGATAGATGAATATAAACATATGATCTTCGGAGACGTATAATATATGGGAGGTTTGGTAAAAACAGCCACATAACGTCTGCAGAGGACCGTGGTCGCTAATCCTCAGGCCTGAGAGTGTTGCCTTGTTTGACTAGAGATTCTCATTTAAAAAAAAAATCACATCTTGTATAATGACATTGTTTCAGGAAAATGTTTATGCCAGTCAATATAAAAGTACTTTAGTTTTCCAGACGAGATATAACATATTTTAATATGCAGCTTGAGATATTTCGAATAATAACATAAAAAATCAATCCTTATGTATAGTTACTACATTTTCCCTCTTGTATAAATAAATTGGTTGATAGTTAAACAAAATATTCAGAAATATTATATAATAAAAATTAAAGAAATTACAAAGTCTGAGATGATTGCCATTTCCTCTTTCGAGTTTAGTCTTTGAAAAAAAAAATAATTAACGATAATACTATTGATCCTCTCGTTCATGGAACATGTAAACACATTTTTAACAATTAATCAAGAGAACTGATCTGAAAATAACCCTCAACGTCAGAGGTTGTCACGACCTTCTAAATTAATGGTCCCGTGAATCTTGACTCCGTGTGCAGAGTGAATAACTAACTCCCTCTGATCAATGATGCCAGACTTGTCAGCCAAGTTTCCACCCCTTCTTACTATGGCCTCTCGCAGGGTTTAATTAACCCAGTAGTTGCCATGAAGTTGGACAACACTAGACAGGAACTGCGTATGAAGAACTCTTGTGATGTAAAGTAAATTTCACCATTGTCATTGAAGGTTCTTTCGTATTATTTACTTTGTATCTGAACTTCTGTACCATTGTTTCAAAATTACTTTTAATTCTTTCTCTTCTTGTGTGCCCCCCCCCCTCCCTCCCTCTCTACTACGTACGGGTTCAACAAACACAATGTGATCACTCTACCAACTCTTGTAAGACGTTCCAATCTCGCCTCCATCTCCTTTAGCCAGTGCTTCCTCGCACACACTCTACAACGCTCCCACTTCCCTTCTCATGTTTTCAGATTTATTTTCCTTGCCCTCTCCTGTTCCATTCTTCTGTCACGTTCTCGGAACAGATACTCCACTTCCGGGTCAACATTTTTCTTTCTTCGTACTGTGCTTACCATTCCCGTTCTCATATCATATCCTGGCCCGAATTCTCAAAGATTCGTAAGTTAAATTTTCCATCCTAACGTGACCTTTGACAACACATGTACTGTTGGTGGCTCACTTTAGCTATAACACATGAAAGGTGATGAAATGTGGCATAGAAAACACACAGACTTTAACGCCACTGTGCTGAAGGTGACAATATAATTATGTAGAAGATACCACTACGATATTGGAACATTATAGACAGAATTTCGTTATTAGTTCATGGATTTTAATTTATGGCCATAATGTTTCGATACAGGAACGTTAACTATTTCGTAACCATATGGGCACATCGATGAGGCCAAACCTAACTTAGACTAGCCTAGCCTAACCTAATATTTAGTATAACTAACCTAGTCTTTCCTAAAGTATCCTATCTTAACCTAGCCTATCCTATCCTAACGTAATCTAGCGTAACCTAATCTATCATTTTCTAATCTAACTTAAATTCAATCGCTAGGATGGTAAAATTACGATACAACGATGTAAATCTTTTGGGAAATAACAACAACCGAATCTATGACAACTCAGTCCCCGGGTTATAGGCAAATACATTTAATCTTCAGTTGTAATTCTTAGATTATATTATTATTCTTCCAAGTTATCCTTTAACTGTTTTCTGCTATTCCTTGATTTGTTCTACGTCAATTGCTTCTCCACACTGCAGAGACTTTAATTCACAATAACTTTCTCATCATAGTGTGTTTGTCAATATGTAATCCTGTTTATTAATAAAAGATTAGGTTATCGATATAATTTTACCACTGTAAGGTTATGACCGGACTGAGAGAAAAAAATTGAGATATAAAGAGATTGGGAGAGAGATAAACAAATTAAAAAATAGAAGTAGATGTAGAGAGAGAGAGAGAGAGAGAGAGAGAGAGAGATCCTCACATTGTCATTTTGGTATGACCATGTTCTACTTCGTGTGTTCTTACTCAAAATGTTATTCGTTATTCTTCATCTCGTCACTCTCCATCGCCTTTATTCTGCCTTACATTTAACTTTGATATTTTTTTCCTTCCGTACTTTGTCACGTCTAATTCTCTTCTGTAACAAAGATCTTTCACTCTTTTCCTCTCTGAGTCAAGTGTCCGCCCTTTTCTTTGTTATATTCTCCTTTTCGTTCCTCTTATTCGGGTCATTTCTTCAACATTATACGTATATTTATGTATCGTAAAATATACTTGAGGTAAACAGCGGTCGAATCTTAATCTGACGTAACTATGGAAATATTGACTACCAGCCCTTTGTTATTATGATGGTGCGGGATCAGGAATCAGCTCCCATAACACCTGTATTCCTCTCCTATTACTTCTCTGTTGAGTTCTGTAGCATCCTCACCTCCCCAGATGGATGAGGGTAACTTGCTTTCCTCAAGTAGTACCAATTACCATTGGACGCGGTCGTCGGATAGGCGATAACGTGAGCGGTAAACCTTGTTTTCAAGACACGGGCGAGTTTGTGGCCGCTCTGGTTGAAGGAACACAGTCTGGTGTGTTGGTTTGCTTGTGTCATAGTAAGAGGTTCTTGTTATAGTTACGTGAGAGCCAAATCTGGAAGACAAAAGATGGCGTGAGAGCTGTACCAGGAAATTGCATTCAACCTGTGTAAATTTACGCAATTGAAAAATAAAACTGAAAACAAGAAATATTTACAAATGGCACAGATGTGATTACGTTTTCCCTCACGTCTCCACAGGATGAGGTTAACTGATGTGCTTTGCATATTGTGTTTACATGCTGTTCTTTACCTGCTATGCATACCTTTGCTCCACCTGTTGGTGCTTACTTGCTCTTGTTTACATAGTGTGTATATCCACGCCCCGGTAAGTATCACGAGCAGTCGGCCTCATGAACCCATTGTCATAGTAGATTTTGTGACTTTAGTCGCTTCATAAATATTCTTTGCTCACTGTCTCAGTATTATTCACCTTTAGTTCTATAAGATCATATTAACCGTACAGTATATAAAATTTTCATAAGACACAAGGTTTTTTATTGGAAATTTTTTTTACTTGTTTAGCCATATATATATTTTTTTTACGTTCATTTTTCCTTGTCAACAAACCTTTTGACGTACTTTTTAGGGATATTTTTATTTAATGTCGAATTAAACGATATCATATTCACGTTCTGCCATATACATCCATTTTTCTTGTTAAAGAGTCATCTGCCAATACAGTTTTGAGACAGGAGCAGTAAATACGCCCTTCAATTATCTGGAAAAATGAAATCCTCTTATTATGTGTTACTGGATACAGCAACATCTAACACGCCAGTCTAGAAACAGAACCACACTAGAATATAACTTATTGACTAAATTCATGATATCTTGCTTTCATCGTACTACTCACGTCCACTATTTTGCTCAAAACGATTTAACGGTACTGTTTAGAAATTGAAATATTTGTTGTTGTTGAAAGCAGTACGGATTAATGTTGGAAAGCAGGAATTAGAAACTGCATTTGGGCATGTTATCTTTTTTTGTTGTTTTTGTTTTTTTTGTTTTTACATCACCGATAAATTTGTCAGCCTTTCATGCTCTACTGATTTACACATGAACATTCACATTTCGAAAACACACGTGATGTTAAAAATCATCATTTGATTCTAGACTAAAATCTGGGTTTTTCTGTCCTATGTAGGTTAACATTGGCCGGCCAAATAGTTTTTGACTTGCTCTTGTCTGGTTTTCAGTTTTTTTTTCTTCCCCAAATTGTAAAACAGTATCATATGTCTTGGTTTTCTTGACTAATACCCACATACACATGCACAAAAACACACTGATTTAATATACATAGAGTATTCGCAGGCTCTCACAGTTATTCATGCACATATAAACACCTACACACATACAGACATGCTCATATACATGTAGACACACTTACATCCATATATTTACAAGCAACAACAACTCATTTGTCAATACTCGCATACTAATTTACACAAAGAGAACACACACGAACACGAACCATAAAACACACACACTGAAATACACACAACCAAAAAGCAGACACACACACTAAAATAAATAATCTCACAAGCATTCTCCCACAAACAAACACACACATGCACACTCCATAAAGCACTTATACCCACAAACACAACTAAAATCACAAACACGCACACACGCTCACTAAAACAAGCATGAAAACATACACAAACAAATTTACATAGATACACACCGACACTCACATAAAAAGCACACACATACACACACACACAAACACACACACACACACATAAGATACAGATTTACACACCAAAACACATACTGCTATATATTTACCCCCCCCCAAAAAAAAAAATAATAATAATAATCAAATAACACACTAAAATACACAAATTCTCGCACAGAGACGCAAATTTATTCAGGTAACATGGTTGGCATAAAAGGTTATTTACACACCCACAAAATAGAAAGCAGATACCAATTCTGATTTCCATGGAGATTGCAGTTCGTGTTTTGCAAACCTGGGATGTGGGTGAAGGGTTGCCCATGGGGTTTATAGAAGTTGTCATGGCTTTGTAAAGGGTTACCGTGGGCTTTATGGTAGTCGTCATAACTTTGAGATTGGTCGTGTGGGGGTCGTAGCGGTTTTTTTTTTCTTAAGGGGAAGTGTGTGTTACATTGGATTGTAGGGGCCGTTAAGTGTTTCAAGGTCGTTATGGGTTTGATGGTCGTATACACACACACACACACGCGCACATACACACACACACACACACACACACACACACACACACACACACACACACACACACACACGTAAAATATCAATATCGATTACGGTGTTAAATAATAAGAGGGACAGTAGGTATAAACGACTCACACAAGATTATGAACATTATAAATAACATTATAAAATATGTGGCGTGTATAAATTAATTATCTAATGAGAACACAAACGAAATTTCTACCAGGACTCACGCGGCAAAATATTTAATTATCATACAGACGAGCTGTTAAAGTTACGTAAATCATAGAATTAATTTATACTTTTCATAACTGTCCGTGGTGCTCTTGTTTGTGTCTAAATGGGATATAACTTCACTTTCTATGAAGTTAATGCGTCCCTGTAATACTGTAATATCCAGATTATTTATTTCATGTTTCGACTCAGTTTGTAATCCTTATCTGCCCTTAGCGTCCAGTGTTGTTCATTGACGCATATTTTTATCATGTGTTAGGACTTAATATGAACCAGTGCTGTTTTTCTCTCGCTGTGTTTAGTTTGTTTTATTTTGTATTTAGTAATTGATTACAAAATGTGGTCAGGTGCGTCAATGACTGTTTCCGTTGGATGCACTTTTCTGTTTATTCATATGCACATAAAAGCTGGAAGTTTAGCGGGTTAATATCATGCAGAAAATGATCATAGACACCTATACATACAGGGGAATGTATATCAGTTACTATTATATGGATGTTATCGTATACTTATGAATTATATAGATTATTATCTTATGCATATAAGCTTGCACGTTTATACTCAGGTTTGTAAATTATATAACTGCCATTGATATTAGCATTTTTATGTGTATGTAAAAACTCATGTAAATCTTTTCCTGTCGGTGTTTACCACAAATAACACGAACACCTGCCTACTCCTACACTTCACACGACAGCCAACTATAGAGCTTCTTTCAGTCTCAATGATTCATCCTTCATCCTTTCCCCCCAACAGACAAATAAATATTTCCTCCTTTATCTTGCCACTGTTTCCACTTCTTTAAGTGCTCTGTAAAAAGAATCATTATTTAACTTGCCCTTAGCTTTCCTCTGCTGCTAACTAAGCGCCGCCAACTTGTGATACTAATTCAGAAGTTTAGAATGAACTTTGAGAGCTTTATTTACTCTCTTGTTCACTGTTAATTCACCTACAGTGTTCGCCAATGTTTCCAAGATTACTTCAGAGACATTAGCATTATTAATTAGTGATTTAATTCTTCTATTAATAACAATGTGAATGTTAACTATTATAACAATAGTAGCAATGATGATAATAAACATAATGTCCATGATAATAATAATAATAATAATAATAATAATAATAATAATAATAATAATGATAAATAGCTAAGTATTTTCAGTCCACTGCCTGGTACGGTCACCAGTAGCGCTGCAGTAGTGATAAAACAAAGAAGCGATCAAATCCTTCTTATAGTAAGTATCCAGTCGAGTGACGTGCTTACATCTGCTCAGATCATAATACCCAAATTGTAACCAAAGCAGATAGTACGTAACATCACTCGTCAAGAAAGAGCTAGGCATACCGTTTTGACATAACTAGGGGTCATGTAATAAAGGTAATAATATTAATAATCAAAACATGGAATAATACTGTAAAAAAAACAATGCCAGCTCCAACAACCAGAAAATGCCTGGTTTTGCTCCTTTATCTCTTACGACGTGTGCTTGTACGTAGACACTCTCTCTCTCTCTCTCTCTCTCTCTCTCTCTCTCTCTCTCTCTCTCTCTCTCTCTCTCTCTCTCTCTCTCTCGTACGAATTCAATTTCCGGGTCAAGGCAACGAAGAGAAGCTGACAAAATATTCTTACAAATTATGATGTCTCTGAACACGCGAACACTTTTTATCTCCAAATCAATTATCGGTAAATATAAGATAAGTTTATACATTATTCATCCTTATATATTTGACTGAAACGTTCGTATATATATATGTGTAACCCGTTGAAAGACCACATGACTTTAAAATAGTGAATATCGAATGCTGTTATATTCATGCCAACAACTTAGGGAACGAGAGAGTCATATGATTTTGTTCAGCACACATCATACAGTAAGCTTACACCAGTACTACATCAGCAAGTTAATGTTACCTCACCTTCTTCCTTCTCGTTCAGTCTTTGTCTCACTATCTTTTTTGGGGTATCTAATCTGTTTATACACGTTTTCTTTGCAATAAGTTTTACAAATATATCGATTTACTATTGAATAAAAGTTTGGTTTTCATTTGAGAAATCAGTGACGCCATTATTTTGAGAGAGATACACAACTCGACCCCAAAAATAATTAATTTTGTACTCAATTTGGTGTTCTCTAAAAACTAAAGAGAAGTTCTGATAACGTCACACTAACGGCATCATTCTAGTCAACATCATCTGCTACTGTGCCACTTTCCTCTGTTACGATTTTAGTGTACATTTCGCTTTTAATAATGATAATAATACCCATGGAAATTATAATGATATATTAGTAGTGACAATGATAATAATGATGAGACTGGATAAACTAAAATTTATTTGGGATATTTTGACCTCTGTTGGGATTTTTCAGCACAAATACGTAACTTGGTCTCTCCGCCCACAGGTTCACTGCCTTGTGAAATTTTGTGGCCACCACTGTATTCATGTTGGTTTTCTACTATTTATATTATTCATTGTGCTCAGAAAATCACCTAACATATCATTTTTTTTTCTTTTTACTTAACAATTGCATAGACTTACCTCATGTGCGTGTGTGAGTACATCAGTGCATCCCAAACCGCCCAGCCTCATTCATAAATTATAAGACTATGATTTATCTCTATTTCACCTCCATAAGAATATCTTTGCTACCACGTTTAGTATGGGTAGGAAGACATTTAAGGAAACCGAACCTTCAAAAACAGCGAGGATGAGAGGATAGACTGATGCAAGATATGTAAAGTAAAATCCTGCAAAAAAAGTGTTGACAGAGCACTTCCTCATACCCTCAACTTACAAACCGAGCTTACAAAGGGAATCTTTAAACTCCACGAGGGAAAATATTGCCTTGGGTGTGTCTTCTGACTTTTAAGGTACAAGAACTTAACTTAGTTGAAAACTTTAGTCGATCAGCCAGGCAAGATCAGCATTCGTGGAGTTTCCAAAAAGGGTTATGGCCAATATCGTGGTATTCTATTAGTCGACGTAGCAGGTTCGAGCACAAATGGTAAGGAGGGTGAGCGAGGCAGCATGGTGAGGGAATGGGAGACGGGGAGCAGTGAGCAGGTGTGGATAGGTGGGATTTAATGGAAGATGGTTGGTAGGCTAGCAGAAGGTGGTATAGGCTAAGGGACGATGGGGTAGGCTAGGGTAGGGTGGGGTAGGAGAGGATGGGGTAAGCTAAATGAGGATAGTCTAAGCTAGGAGAGTGTGGGAGAGTTTAGAAGAGGGTAGATTAGGCTAGGGGAAGGTAGACTAGGCCAGGAGAGTACGGGCGAGGCTAGAAGAGGGTGAGGTAGGTTAGGAGAGGCGGAGTAAAGATAAAAATGAGTACCAAAAATTGAAATTATTAGCTATATATTGTGTGGTAAAGGATTCTGAAAGGGATAGTGCATGGAGAAAAGGTGGATGCGGAAGGTTAGAGATGCCTGAAGGGGAAGATCAGATTGGTTGGAGATAGGTGGAGGTTGGATGTGTCTGTGATGAGATTGGAGAGAGTGTAGATTGGTTGACAGTGGGTGGTTAGGTGGGGTGGCAGGGAAGGTGGGTGGAGATGGGCTGACAGGGGTGGAGACGGACGATAATTGGGCGGGGGAGTCTTGGTGTGTAACATGACGGAGGGAGGGCCTAGAGAGATGAACTTATTTTCGTTCCTAAACTCAAAAATCATTTTCTTTCTCTCATACATCTCTAGTCAATTTGAAATATTAACAACATTGAAAAAAATATTGAAAAGCACAGATCCTTATGGTTCAATCACAGTTGAAATGAGTAAATATTTTTTCAGAAGTAAAATTATGTATGTACACTCACGCGCCATAGTTTCGGTGGACCCTACTCCTGGCTCGAGAGAAGTCGTAGTCAGGGCTGCAAACTGAACGGTCTCTCATGTATAGTGATGGTAAATAAAGTGTTGTGAAGTCATTAAAAACAATGTATTGTGCATATATTCTCTCAAATATTACATCATGAACTGCTATTCGTACAATCCAGCGAAGCGAACGATGGGTGGGGGTCGACGTTCGGTATGAAGCCAAGGCTACGACTTCCATCGAGTCAGGAGTAGGGGTAGAGGGTGCATCGAAACTATGGCGCGTGAGTGTACAATATATAAAAACGTGGAGACGAAAAAAAGACGTATTTGACATATATCAGAAATACAAGCAACGTTATTACAAAGTAATGAAAATCGAAAATTGATAAAAATTTGTAAGAACAATTAAACAATGTGTAACAGAACAATCAAAGGCTGTCGCATTAAGCAAAACAAAACCCTCAGCTTTAATGAAACATTTAACAATTACTGTATTGTCATACGCAGGAAAACGAATTTGCAACCACAGTAAAACTATCAAAAGCTAAAGGAAATATACGTCCCCTACTTTCCTCGTAATAATTTCACGTCTCAACGTTTGTATATACGTGAGGACCATAAATCAAAGAATATTGCACTAAGTGGTCACCACAAGCTCTCAAAAGGCTTGGTTTTCATGTTGTATGGAAGTGTAGCTGTGTCATTTACGGAGTAAGGCCGTAGTCTTCTTTAAGTGGATTAATGTCTAGCTATAGAACAAACTAAAGTTAGGCGGAGAGATACATAGGTAGGTGGAAGGGAGCGATGATAATGATAATAATCACGATTTTGAAAATTAAAATTCTCTTTAACGCAATCAATCATATTTTCAAATTAGAATACAAGATGGCATGATACTAACACTCTTCCTCTTCTTTATTATTATGTTTATTATTATCATATGCTGCAGCGCTCTACCTCTATTGTATTCTATCCACTAACATCATCACGTCTATACACACCACGACAGAAAACGTACCTAACTGGAAACCTTTATCGATAATATACATAGTTATTGGTTCATATAACGTATAAAAACCGGGAGACAAATCACCCGATGGGGAAAATTGTGGCCTTAGCAAACAGTAGATCGTCAGGTGACAATCAATACGCCGATATTGGGGACGTTTACGCCCAAGCTGAGGCCATTTATTCCTGGGGCGGATAAAGAAGAAGGAAAATATGCGAGAATCTGGGGAAAAGTGCTTAGCAGAGGGAAGAATAGCGTGCTGGGTGAAAGGCTGGAAAATCAAATAATTGGTTTTAGCCAGAGTCTCTTAATTATGAATGAGGGTATAGTGTGATCACTCGTGTGTGGGAGGAAGTTAATGGGCATAATTTGTTGAAGAAAAGGAAAGGAAATAGCAAAAAAAAAAAATACTAAAGGTTTCTTAGTACAATTTGTTGAGTGTTAGTCCCTGATTATCGCTCACAGATACATTTAAATAACTCCATATAGTTTTGTGATAACCCGTGTATGATGAAGCCCCGTTATACACCAAGCAACACCACCCAGATTCAGAAATTAAACAATATCCACGTGGTTTAATGAATCCAGCTGAGCGAGAAGGAAAAATTACAAGTGCCAGAGAAGTCATTAAGGAATTTCAGCAGCAGGAACAACAGCTGTAACACACGATAAAACAGGAAGTAACAACGAACACCTAATGTTTTGTTTGGCTCACTCTGGTTTATCATTATGATTTTTAGATATGCTAATAAATGTTTAGATTTGAATAATGTATCTACAGCAAATTCAGTTTTAACAGTACAAGTATAATATTCTCGTGATATATATACCTGTTTATAGTAGGCGTGGTGGTGGTGGTGGTGGCGGTAGCAATAGTGTGATGGTGAGGCTTGCTCCCGTTGTAATCTACGTAGCCAGATAGGATGAACGGGTCTTCGACTATTAATAGTTGAATGGACCATTGGACCAGTACTTCGGGGCAGTGGGTGTGCTAAGGGTCAAGGTCCAAACCTGTGTTGGAGGTAAAGTATGGTATGCTTCATATATTAGATAACCTAAGAAGATGACGTTGAAATTAATATAACTTAATGAAGATACTGTATAAATTAGTGACAAAGATTATTATAGTTAATTTGAGTCAACATTGGTATGAAAATTCCATAACATTAATTTGTAAGAAAAACGCTATAAGTAAATTGTCTTCATAATTTTAATAATACCTGTACAGTAGTTTCTTTTTATGAATATACATTTGTATATCCAAGGTAATTGTATATGTTAATGCCAGAGATTAACCTGTCTAGGCATGAAATGATGATGTTATTTTTGTGAACAAAGGCAAAACCTATTTTTTTAATAAAAAGAGTATGTACAGTATATTTTGCATATAAGTATAGGAGGATAAGAGCTCTGTATCACGTAACTGCAGGATGGATTTTAATAATGCCTCGTTATAATTACCTATACCATATATAAATATTTGTTTCGTGCATCACACAATTATAATCACCGAAACATAAAGAAAATTTCTATAAAATACAATATATACTTTTTAGTTTGATGCCAAAAGCATATATGATTGGACTTTGCAATATGAAATTCTTTCAATTCTGGGAAATCAATATACATTTTGCAAAGCCTGATGCAATTTGGATTTGGGAATGTGTAAAAAAAACTGGACCTTTGGAACCTGTAATTCTTTGTTATGTAGGCAAAATAATATATATTTTTGCTGTGCCTCGTGCAATTTGGACTCTGAAAAGCACAACAAATTCGGATATGTGCAATATTTAATTATTTAATACACACACCCTCACACATACACACACACACACACACACACACAAGCTCTTTCAATAAACCGTTAATTATTATTATTATTATTATTACACACACACACACTCTCTCTCTCTCTCTCTCTCTCTCTCTCTCTCTCTCTCTCTCTCTCTCTCTCTCTCTCTCTCTCTCTCTCTCATTGGAACCTTCTTGTCAAGAAATAAAACCCATGACTTGTTTTTTTCTCTTAAAATTAATCATTCTCACACCAGCACTCACCTTTTATACCTTATTCAGTTCCAACCACTTGTCGACTTAGGAGAGAGAGAGAGAGAGAGAGAGAGAGAGAGAGAGAGCTTGTGACCTGAAACACAAAGCAGAACTTTCACTTTCTCTACATCATTTGAGGGTCTTCTCCGCCTCAGCAACTCGGCCACACACTTCTTAGGAACTAGACATTATAGGTGACTCATACATGTTGGAGCCTCGTAATCATTTTTACTCCAACGACCAGGAAGTTGAAGACTAATTACTCACAGCAGAAAGTCTCGAAAAGTTCTAGCGGAAGTTTCTCATTTGGACCTCCTCGATGTGGTTCTATTTGACCTTGCTTAATGTACTTGTTTGACCTTGGGTTGTGTAGCTGTTTGACCTAGAGGTGGATGTCGCATTCGCAGAAAATCCGCAAAATTAACACATGTGCATCTAGATTCTAGAAGGTGCGAATGTTGCGAATTTGTAGAATTTGGGCTTTTTATAATATTTAGATAATATAAACATTTTTATGTCAATATTTTAACACACACACATACACATTAAAGTAACACACCAGGATAACATCACCCGTGGCTCAAGGCTAATGGGATCAGGTTTTAGTATCGATAATCTTCCTGTTCCGTCTGGCTGACCTATTCTTCCCAGGACAGGAGACGGGAAGGTGGTGGAAAGGGCATAGAAGGTGCTAGGGATGAGGAATCAACAAGATGAAAGTAGCAATATGAGTATCATATCAATTGCACAATTTCTCTCTCTCTCTCTCTCTCTCTCTCTCTCTCTCTCTCTCTCTCTCTCTCTCTCTCATGTCACATCCGTAGATATCAAATCTGGCATCTGATCCATCACTAGTTTGACCTTGCTTATTGTATTTGTTTTTCTTTGCTTAATGTAGTTGTTTGACCTTGTTTGGTGCAGTTGTTTGACCTTGTTTGGTGTAGTTGTTTGACCTTGTTTGATGTAGTTGTTTGACCTTGTTTGGTGTAGTTGTTTGACCTTGTTTAGTGTGAAGGCCAATACAATACTTCATTTATTGTATACACTGGCCAAACAGTTCGTTGAATCCATGTTCATCTATATATACTGTAGACTGTAAGAACTCTGTCATATAACTACCTCTCCAGACTATTAACAGTGTGTATGTTATGTATGTGTGTATGTGTGTTATGTTATGTATGTGTGTATGTGTGTATGCTCGGCAGTATTAGGGTGTTTTCATGTACACTGGTGGAGCTAGCTTACTTGCCTGTTCAGTAAATGCTACATCTGCCTCTATGATTCCACTCAGTAGTGAAAGTGTTGTATATTTCTTAGGGGTTTTTTTTCCAGGGTGTGTAGGAGGTTTGTCAGAGATTATTTGTTGTTATGGCAGGAAAGGTTGACTCAGGGTGGAGGGGATGGGATCTTGGTTTCTTTGTTACTGATAAACTATTAATTCTTTATAGTCTGTACAGTACTATAATTATCTACGTGATCTATAAACAGTTAGTTAGCATCGTTACTAAAAAGAGTAACTTTAACGCCACTTACCTTCTCGTCGTCGCCGTCCTTTTCTTCTTATTCTCGTCGTCCTCTTCTCGTCGTCGTCCTCTTATAGTCGTCTTCCTCTTATAGTCGTCTTCCTCTCCTCGTCCTCTTCTCGTCGCCATCGTCGTCGTCTTCTCGTCGTCCTCTTCTCGTCGTCGTCTTCTCGTCGTCGTCGTCCTCTTGTTCTCGTCGTTCTGTTTTGGGGAAACTATATTATTGTTTATATATTATACACAGAAACATACACACATAGAAACATACACAAAGAGAAACATACATATTATTATTATATGTTTATTATACACAGAAACATACATAAAAACAATGAAACACGGAAACAGAAACAAATACACATTATTGTTATATACTTATTATACACAGAAACATACAGAGAAACACAGAAACACGTACACATTATTATATATTTATTATGCACACACACAGAAACATACACACATAGAAACATACACACAGAAACATACACACAGAAACATACACACAGAAACATACACACAGAAACATACACACATAGAAACATACACAGAGAAACATACACAGAGAAACATACACACACAGAAACATACACACAGAAACATACACACATAGAAACATACACAGAGAAACATACACAGAGAAACATACACACACAGAAACATACACACAGAAACATACACGCAGAGAAACATACACATAGAGAAACATACACAGAGAAATATACACACAAACATCCACATAGAGAAATATACGCACACACAAACATACACATAGAGAAATATACACACACATAGAAACATACACACACAGAAACATACACAGAGAAATATACACACATAGAAACATACACATAGAAACATACACATAGAGAAATATACACACATAGAAACTTACACAGAGAAATATACACACATAGAAACATACACACATAGAAACATACACATAGAGAAATATACACACATAGAAACATACACACATAGAAACATACACACATAGAAACATACACACATAGAAACATACACATAGAGAAATATACACACATAGAAACATACACACATAGAAACATACACAAAGAGAAACATACACATAGAGAAATATACACACATAGAAACATACACATAGAGAGACACACACACATACACACACCACCGCCGGGCACTCACTTGAACTGGGCACCTCTGAAGGAGAGAGGATAACAGTCCCGTCTGGCCACCAAGATAGGAACAAGTAATTGTAAACTAGTTGTATTTATGTTTTCTATTTGTATATTTACGTATATATGAGGAAGAGTGTCACCGGGGCTGTGTTGACGTATTTCTTTATTGTTCTCACACGTCTCCGACCATTCCTCGGTGACATATGAACTTGCACAACACCCACATAACTGCGGAGTAACACCACGTTCCTTCGTGTGTGTGTGTGTGTGTGTGTGTGTGTGTGTGTGTGTGCGTGCGTTTGTGCGCGTGCGTGCGCGCGCGCGTGTAATGCATGATGGACAGACTATTAAGGCGAAAGTCAACAAACTGGGCTATCGGCAGTCCATTGCAACTCCCTCTCCCCAGTCGTTGCACCACTGGATCGGGAAAAGGGAGAGCCAAGATGTGTGGTTGCAGCCTGCGCTCCTGCCTCACCACATAAATCAGCTCATGCGCAGCCATCATGCAGCTCATCATACTCCTCCTCATCATCAAACCCCTATACCCCAAAAGTCCTATGGCGGCGGATGATAATATAATTGTCTCATATAGCTGGATGATCGCCATACTCGATTCCGAGTGACTGCAAAGTAGTAGTAGTAGTAGTAGAACTTAACCTGATAACTTTTTTTTTATTTGCTACCTGTGTAAAAATACATTTGTTTACGTGTGTGGGTCTGACTTGAGCTTCTGGTTCATCACCTCCCACACCGTACACCAGCTGTAGAGAGAGAGAGAGAGAGAGAGAGAGAGAGAGAGAGAGAGAGAGAGAGAGAGAGCATAGACATTCGGACATACACACAGTGAAAAAAATATGGAGAAGCAGGTGGCCAGGAGGAAGATGACAGCTCGTCTAGATGAATGCATGAGTCGTGATGTATGTGTCAGGTGTGCGGAATGTGTTTTGGGCGGAAAGAAAGAAAGAAAGCAGAGAGAGAGAGAGAGAGAGAGTTTGCAATGATGGTAGTGGAGGATGAGGAGGGGGGAGTTCACATTGAGGTTGAATGGAAGGAGGTAGGGAAGGGATCAGGAAAGGAGAAGCATTTACAACGAGGAAGGAAGGAGGATGGGAGGTAGGAAGGGTTGTTGTTGTTGTTGTTGTTGTTATAATGTTATTACTGCGCTTCAACAACGAAGGTCTTTAAGCGCGTAACAAGGTTAATAATAGACTAATCCAACAAACTTTAAAAAATATGAGAGATTAAACTCTGTGTAGGAAGGCAGGAATGAGAGGTTAGGTTAGGTTAGGTTAGTTTAGTTAGGTTAGGTTAGTTTAGTTAGGTTAAGGTACCTTGGTTATCTTAGTGTAACATGCACAGAATGTTTTCCGCGTCCTCTCTAGATAGGGATAATCGCCGATTAGGCTGAAATTTTTTTTTATTTCACTTAAGACGTCGTTTACTATCATAAGATAGCCAGATTATTCCTAATATACTCGTATGTTATGTTAGGTTAAATTATGTTGAGCGGAGTAAGTGCCGCTTATATCAAAGATCTCCATACGTCAAAGGTCAAGGTCACGGTGTAGATGATTGTGTCAAATGGATACATTAGTAGTTAAAGAAATACACATGTCGCTCCTAGGTGCTAGGTAAAAGTACTGAGTTCTCAACTTTAGGGCAGAACCCCCTCCTAGCTTGAGCAAGGGTGACGTATATCAAAAGGTCAGGTTCGAGCTGAGGGCGCTCAAAGATACAACTGGACGCGTGACTCAGGTTCTAGATGAAAGAACCGAGGTCTCCACTTTAATACAGAACCCTTGTCCTAGGCTGAGCAAAGATGGCGTATATTGCCCGGTGTCTCGTGGGCTCGGCGCTAATGGCGTTACCCGCCCACTCTATCTCTCACCCGCCTGAATTTCTCTGACCTTCGTTCGTTCTACTTGCGTTCATCCGCTTTCTCGTGACTCAAGGCGTTAGTTAAATAATTCTAACGCTTTAAATTTGTACTTCTTTTTGTTTGTTTTTATTTTTTTAGATCCTTCGTTGATGATAACGCTTGACTGGTGCTTGGTCAATAAGTTCCTACTATATACATCATTCGTGCTAGTGTTCTAACCACATACATGATGAAATATGAGCTTAGCTGGAATATTAGTTATAAAAATATATTCCTAATTCAAACAGTGAGTTTTATACTGTCTTATTTTTTATACAATGGGTAGAATTAAGGTAAATGAAAAAAATAATCTTGGAAGTAATCACTGATCTGTGTGGAAACAAAAACAAGATATATTTGACTATAAGAAAATATATTAAATCAAGATTGGAAAAAATTACGTTTTTATTTTAATTTCGTTTTGGCTTTATTTATATTGTGTTCTCTGTAACTATTCTCTTTAAAGAAAATATTTTTAACCTCTTAAGAAACTCTGGCTGGACACAGAAAGTCTATGCAGATTACAGTGTCGAGAAGAAGCTAAAAATACCGCCGTATGCAAATTGGCCAGGAGTTGCAAAGTTTAGTGAATCGACTTAGAGACCCCTGAGTTGTGGGCCCAAGAAGCTGAACGTAAATGTAGGTTGGGGGAAGTTAGAGCATCTGAGAGAAACCCAACTGTGAAACACTGCTAAGTTAGAACCAGCACAAGGCCAGGGCAGATTTACTGTACCTCCCCTCGATAACTTAGTTGACCGGCACACTGTATGAGGAACATCTGGCTCAGTTTAGTTCCCAAGATTGACTTCCCACTAAACAAAGTTACGAAATAAAGCACGTGAAAAAAATATGTTAGAATGGTAAGGATACAATCGAGTATAAGAGGCACCATATGCTCCGTTTCTGCTTCTTGTTTACCCCCGTCACTGTATACAGCCGAGCACCACACACCATCATCAGCACATATCCCCATAAACCACTCAGCATCGTCATGTTATCTCATTCAGGTACCTTACTATACTTCGTGAACGTCCTCCCCTTCCTCACATCTAGTGCATCCTTCACCCCGTCCTTCCGAGTCTTTGATATTCCTCTATTACCCTTTACTACTCAACACAGGATCATAAGCTCCTTCTACCGATCATTCACGTAACTTTTCTGTTTTTAATATGCTTCTTCCCCCTATATCCAGAGTTCGTGTGTCTGTCCCATATAGTAGTTCCGGCTGGCTCAACGATTCATTTAGGCGGCCACGTCACTGACTCCTTTAACCTCCTTCTATCTCCACAATCTGTCTCAGTGCAGTGATTACTTCCTTCATCTCTTCTACTTTGTGGTTAATCGTCTTATTCCATTGTTCTGTACCCTGACACATATATTAATTTCAACTTCATACGTTCAACATGATTACATTATTAACTTTATTTAAAATAACCATTAAAAAAATATTGATAGATAATAGAAAATAAGTTTCTTCCCTTAAACACTGTTGAAGAAAATACATTTTTGGCACTACCAGATTGAGAGTCCAACAAGAGCCATGGGCAAGTGTATAGTACCTATTTACCTGGTAGCTGTCATCACTGTACTTCAGGTGTATACAATACCGTACTGTCAATCTTTAAATTATGGTTGAATTGTGTAATTCCTTCCACAAAACGTACTGAAACATAACTTGTCATCATTATTTTCAGACAACTTCATCTGCCAGGTTAATATTGTTGTCATTTGTCATTACAGCGCTTCGATAAATGTAAGGTCTTTAAGCACGTATTTTAGATCAATAGAAACATTAAAATTTAGATATATACATCTCCCTTTTGGTAATTGCTGTGAACGTTATTGTAATATACTGAAAACTTTTGCTACTGCTATTTCCAGTGTTGTGTAGAGCACTAACTTTTGTAACAAAACTGTCACCCAAAAATTTAAGTTTGTTATACTTTTTTTGGCCCGTTTAAACAATAACACCCACACACACCGCCCCCTCACTTTTGTTTTTTCCTTATATCAAACGCCATTTTATTTTTTACTGCCCGAAATAGGATAACCTCGCATCGCAGCTTACAAGTTAAAAATAAGCTAAGGGAATTATAAAGGTCTTATTTCTAGGATATTTAGAAAGTATTAAAAAAGCGATTAATAAGATAACTGAGGCATGAAAGTTAACACAAAAATCTTGTTTTACTAGACAGAAAAAAAGAAGATATGTGCATTTAAATTTGTAAAAGGAATAATTACTTACCAAATTAGAAAGTGATAATAAAAAAGGTAAGATGAGTAACAAGGAAGAAAGTGATGGATGGAGACTGAACGAGAGATAAATGGAAGAGGTTAACGTGGCGGAGATCAAACGACTTAACTTGGCGGAAAATGAAGTTCTTTGAAGAGTGGCAAATCATCTATATAATGAGCTTTTAATTAGAAAGAAAATGACCAAGTAGCGAGGTAAGGTATATAGAAACACGGTAACTAATGAGAAATATAATGATAGGTCTACGTAGTGATCCCTGTAAATGTTAACACTGACAATTATAAATAAGATTTTTTGAAAGTTTGATGATCCGTGAAAAAGGTGACATAGGACAAAGTTTGGTTATGGTTATTTGAAAGGGAAGTGCTTGACGGGAAATATTATTGATGAGGGTTGATATCTTATAAAGAGGGTCAGAGAGGAGAAAGAAAAAAAAAGAAACATATAAAGAGCAGAGAGGGTTAATTGGAGAGACCAGAGAAGCTATGGGTTAATGAAAGGTGCTAATAAGGAGAAAGTTTGGTAAGAGTAGAGAAAGGTCAACCACCAGAGTAAAGGTCAGGAAGGACGGATAAGGTACTGTTCATAAGTCAAATCTTAGTATTTACCATAAAAAGGAGGCTTAATGCTATTAGTATAAGGACTTGTTATTACACACGGAGAACAGGCAACGTAAAATATCAAACAAAATGATGTTAACAAAATACCCCGAACGAAATTGTTTTGCTGGTGACCATGGGACGGTTTATATATATACGTACATCTAAAGAAATATGTATTTTTTTTGTCTTGAAATCCATGACTGATAAAAATAAGGTAGTTGATAATTTTTACTTTACCTGACATGAACGTTTGCGACTCGGGGGAAAATTTCTGGAAACTAATACTAACGAATATGTAAAAAAAAAAAAAAACACAAAAGAGAAATCCCGGGAAACAAACACCGCGGGGAATAAATGCTCATTAGTGTCTTTTGTGTATCGTTGTATTTTATTCTTGGTAAGAGTATTTTGTGCCTAATCCTTGTTTCATAACGCTGATGAAGTTACTTGATGTGGTAGTTGTGATGGTTGTAATGGTTGTAATGGTAGTGATTATATGGGGTTAGTGATGGTGATTGTGATGGTAGTTGCCTTGGTTGTTATGATGTTCTTTGTGATGATAGTGGTTATGGTGGTTCTTGTGGTGGTTGTGTTGATAGTTGTTATGGTGGCTGTTGTAGAAGTTGCAACGATAGTGGTTATTTTGGTTGTGATGGTTCTTTTAATAGTAATGTAACAACCACTATATATTTTGCTATCACCGTTACCGATAATACCACTATAGTGTACATTTTACCTGTACCACCATTATTCTTGACCTTTCTCGGTAACTCATTTTTGTTCAAGTGTGGTCGGGCATGTGCTCAGTCTCCCGCCACTTTTGTTGTAGTTTCGAGCTCACAGTGACAGACGTCGAGGAGTCATGTTGTGATCAGAATTTACTGACCTAGGACATGTTGGCCCAGGCGGTCAGGATGAATCATGAACGACGGAACGGGGCAAGGCCATTCTATCCTTGGCCAGCGGTTTATGTACAAGAATTTATAACTGACTCGGTAAAGTGTTGGGCTGGGTATTGTGGGTTAAGGTAAATTCCCAACTTAATTTCAACTCTGTCTCTAGAAATGTTTTAGTATAAATACTCATTATGCAGCAGCAGAATGTTGAACAAACTACGTCATATCATGATTACTAAGGAACCCAAAATAGCTCCTATAATGTGCTGTTATTACTACCTCAGGCTTGTTCGTGCAAATTCAACTCGTGAGATTTTGCAAAATAATTTAAAGTCTAAACACCTGTAATTAAATCTTTGGTGACAAAATAAGCGCCAAGAAGCAGAGATACGAGACATCCTCCTCCGTTTTTTCAGGACATATATGTTATGATAAAGCAAATTTATAATCATTTACTTCTAATTATAATATGAAGCATCAAAAGATAATGGTTTAATCATCTGAGTTTCATGTTGCATGACACAGAATCCAACATATTAGAAGATAACCAAAAATAGAAGAAAAAAAATGCTCTCCAAGTCAACTGTTTATTTGAGCGGAAATGTTCACCTAAATATGGAAACAGTAATTACAACACGGCAATGGGTCATGGAATCACATTACAAAATATTTTAGTCCTGAAAGGTAATTTTTGCTGGTGAATAATTTTTTGCAGGGACTCAGCTGTGCCAATATCGTCCAGCGAAATGTTTTGAGGTTATTCTTGGCCAGCAAGCCTCTGGATCTCATCATATATTTCCCCCTATTTGTTTCAAGATTTATAAAGGATAGAAAAGATGATACTGTTCAATTATTCATTAACGGATGAGTAAGAGTCTCCTGCGGCTGCTTTTAATATTGATAGAGTTTAATCTGATATATTGGATATAAATTAAGCCTTTTTTTAATGCTTATTTTGAAGTCCTCTAAAAAAAAAAACACAGAATTAAGCATAAGTTTATCTGTCTTGATTCTCATACCAGTTTAACATGAGAATCAAATATGGTGTATACAGTATACTTTGTGTCATCGTCTACAACACATTGTTCAAATACACCTGTACTTTTGTCTTGAAATATTTCGAAACCAATTGTATAAATTATATTTGTTTAACGTTTGGTTTAAAATGGAAGTTTTGTTAATGAATCGCCATGCATGGAATTTAATGTGTTGGTTGTTTTCATGAGTTTACACTACACTACACTACACTACACCCTGTTACAATCCTGTCCAATACATTATCCGAACAATAACACGAATTTTGCTCATATGATTTACAGTACAGCCAACCACGCAAAAGGTAGAATTAAATTATATAGCACGCTGCTGTTAATAATTCTAAATCATGAAGTAGAAAATTCATGCTTAATTTTTGTTTTGGCATGATAATTTTTTTTATATTGGGATAATAATTTACCAACAAAGGAACAAAGGGTAAACTCTCCTCCATCAGTTTCGTGTATTGTTATATCACAAATTGTAGAAGTAGTTACCTTTATCTGGAAAATCTTCAACCTCTCGAATCATTATTTGTGAAAAAAGTATTAAAATCAGTGTTACATTGATGGTATGGTACTATAAAACAGTGTTACATTGATGGTATGGTATTATAAAACAGTGCTACATTGATGGTATGGTATTGTAAAACAATGTTACATTGATGGTACTGTATGGTGTTATAAAACAGTGTTACATTGATGGTATGGTATTATAAAACAGTGCTACATTGATGGTATGGTATTATAAAACAGTGCTACATTGATGGTATGGCATTATAAAACTATGTTACATTGATGGTATGGTGTTATAAAACAGTGCTACATTGATGGTATGGTATTATAAAACTATGTTACATTGATGGTATGGTATTATAAAACAGTGCTACATTGATGGTATGGTATTATAAAACTATGTTACATTGATGGTATGGTGTTATAAAACAGTGTTACATTGATGGTATGGTATTATAAAACTATGTTACATTGATGGTATGGTGTTATAAAACAGTGTTACATTGATGGTATGGTATTATAAAACAGTGTTAAGTCAAGTAGAAATTTCTAACACAAAAATACATATAGTTTGTGTGAAGGTAACATAGAGCCTATACATGTACAGTACTTTAGTATTCGTTTTTAGTCTGCATTAAACATTCTTACTACAGTATATCATAACAGAATCTGACAAAAAGTAGTCATTTGATTATTTGGTCATTCTGATAGCCCTCTATGATAGTTAAAAGAAGCCACGAGTAATAATTTTCAAAACCAGGAAAGTTCAGCGAATTGAGTCTCCTGCTAACGATATCACCGGAGACGCGGACGTCACCAAATTGGTCTCAGGTTTACCGATACTTTGTAAGGGTGAACCTCCATGGATCCAAATTCAGTAATGATTGGGATTTGGCATTCTGGGTATTAAGATAAATTCCTCCGTAAGATTCCACCTACTATTCACCCCTCTCCTCCCTGAATAAAATTAAAATCTAATGAATAAATTACCCAAACCGCAAGAAATAATTCAATGGACAATGATAAAGAGATCTAGTTTTCAATGGATACGACTTAATACTGTGGACACTTAAAAAAAATTCCATTATTTTTTTCTCAGTGTATTGATTTACAAAAATTACATCCTTAAACCCCGAGTTGGTGAAACACAGACACACAGACATACAGCAACGAATTTTTCTGTTTGATCAACCACCTTTCCCGCCACTATTGTTTTCAAAAGCTCCTATTCGGGGGATATTATACAATGAAAAGTGATGTAACGGGTGCAAGAAATACACTGTTTATAATCAGGGTTGGAGTTGGTATACAGAGAGAGATAACATTTTTTTTTTTCAAACGTGAATTTAAGAGGCGGCGGTTATAGATATTGAATTTTTACACACGCACAGTATCCTGGGATCCATGTCATGAACTTACTGAAGAGGAACCCGAAGATGTCGTATAATCTGTGACCTTTATTATGAGATAAGGAAGCTATAAAAAAGGGTTGAACTGTAACCTACAAGACAAGTGACTGGAGGAAAAATAAAACAGTCTTTAATTGTGGGCTATAATTTGACAGGAGAGAGGAGATAGAAGAAGTACAGTAGATGCCTTAAACTTAGAATCATTCAAGATTTTTTTAAGAGCTCGCATGGTATTGGAGAAGAGTTTCATTAGCTTTAATTTAATTTAAGTATGCCTATTGTGACTTAATCGTTTTTTAGATAGTATTAAAACCTAGAAAAGATATTTGAATATATATTTTTCTTAATTTTTAGGTATTAACATGTAAACTAACTTGATTTCTTGAAACTTTTATTAAATTCTTAGGTGAGAATTAAAATGATAAAATACTTGAGATCGTGTGATTTGTTCTACTCTTGTGATATTGTGTTATATCCAATACTGAGGTATCCTGACGGGCAGATTTATTTCCCCGGTGAAATTTCTTCCGAAAAGGTATCATCTGTTCACTGGGATATAAACACGAAAAACAAACGAATTAAGAGAATTATAGGAAGGAAAATAAATGTTGAGTGGTGAGAAAATAGTGGGGAGTGAGGAGGATGAGTACACGCGTATGGTGGAGGCCGATATGAGGGATTTGCTGCCCTCCTGGACTAACTCTAAGCCACAACAGGACATCCAGCGGAATAAGAGCTTTAAGGTCAATTACTTTAGAAGTCCGCCGGCACAGACGACCGACCACAGGCGGGATCAAGGAACATTAAGACGTTTCTCAATTATGGTATTGAGGTATTGGTTTGCAGCTCTTGATGAAAAGTAATAAATCAGGCTTTAAAAGTAATCTAAGATAAAGTATGCAGAAACAGTAATTAAGAAATACATAATGATAAATAGCAACCTTAGTTATTGAATATATTGTATGTTTTGTAAAAGCAATAGAAGATCACTACCGCCGGTGGCATCAGACGAGCCCTTTCC
Source organism: Homarus americanus (assembly GCF_018991925.1). NCBI lineage: Eukaryota > Metazoa > Arthropoda > Malacostraca > Decapoda > Nephropidae > Homarus > Homarus americanus. The sequence continues at coordinate 15,020,974 of NW_024736071.1, forward strand.
AAGATACACAACGGTGAATGACACAAAGAAAAAGAAATAACCACAGCACTCATGGGCAAGAACACACAGTATATTATTTTATATATTTTACTCGGCATCATTATGTAGTTAGTGTCCAGTTGTCTTTATAATAATTTCCTATGAATATCCTGTTTTTTTTTACAATATATTTTTCCTTTATATTATTTGTTTTCATGTTAATCGATAGACATACTGGATACCGCCAACATCACTTGAGATATTACCCATATATCCCTGGGCAGAGCCAAGACAAAGGCTGGGTCCGAGGATTGTGGATACAGTATTATAACTTTGTGAATAGTTAACCCTGTTAGCAAAACAACCTCGATAGTAACTTTAGGTCGTCAAAATTATGCAAAGCACTCGGCCTACAAGTTGTGCGAGCGAGCGGAGTATCTCAGAGGCGGAGGCAGTTCTAGTCGCTGATGAGAACACGATGTACAGTTCTCTTTGAATCCCAGAAGGTAATTGGAAGTGTATAAGGAAATTCTGTAAAATATATAATACACACACACTGTATATTATGCTATAGAAAGTAAAATATATATATATATACAGGTATATAAGATTCATGACCATTAATTCCACGCATCATTAACATTGCACAATGTACTCTCTATGTTCACGGTACCTACGTAAAACCAAGATTAATGTTGTAAAAGAAAAGTCCTGGAAACCTTTAAGGAAATAATGTAATTGTTATTAATCCCGGTTATTTTCACAATATTATTTCACCAAGACCTAAGTGAGCTCTAGTGACGTCACAGGGTCTTAAGACTGTAAATATCATGCTCGTTGAGTAACTTCATTCTTCAAGTAAGTGAAATTTCGTGTACGTATAAATATATTTGTGCATGTAGACTACATTTATAACGCAAAGACTTATTTACTGCTACCTTCTAGTAAGACCTCATTAAACTACAAGCCTTTCCTGTCGTGTAATAATGACCAGCGTCTATTTTATCCCCTCCTGATATACTTAATATAGTCTGTATATATATAAATTACAAAACTCTCGCTCCTAAATCCCAAGGTTGCGAAAAGAAACTACCCGGAAAATATAAATATGAAGCGTGGTTGTAGCTCGTTTTCTCAACAGCCGTGATGAAGGGTGTCCTAAACTCTACTTATCTTGGATGTGCTTCACCAGCGTCTGCCTGCCATTATGCATATAGGTTGTTTTTGCTATGGGGAAGCGTCTATATATCACTGGGAAACGTCTGACGGGTGGATACAGTTTCTATATTTTTTTCTCGGTGGGTTGTTTTGATGGTTTTTAGCGCATGATACTGTTATTTGAACCCCTGTGTGTGTGTGTGTGTGTGTGTGTGTGTGTGTGTGTGTGTGTGTGTGTGTGTGTGTGTGTGTGTGCGCGCGCGCGCGCATGCCCTATGTACTGTATATACACATACACATTTACAAATAGTATGGTGTTTGCTCTGAACCTTAGATATGGCTGCTTAATTCAGTGACCTTATATAACAAAAAAAGTATTTCAACATTTCGTGAGACATTACACCGACCTGACCTCCTGGGGACTTGAAAGTGCCTACATTTTTTTTCGTCCATGATTTGATTGACGAAATTTTCCAAAATATCGCCACAATTAGATTTCAATTACTTTATTTGCTGAAAATATTATTCGACTTTTCATAGGCGATAAAAGCATCTTCTGAGAGAAACTATATCTCGCGGGAGATCAACAGCTGTTTTCTCTAAGAACGTGTGTCTAACGCCCGAAGTATCTCTAACTGGCATTGTCTCAAAATTTCCCCTAATTAATTGTTTGCATCTACTGAGGTTCTTCAGTCGTACAATGTAATTATGTGTATCACTTCCTAGTATTGTTAACAACATATTTCTTATCATTGAATCGTTTAAGCCTTAATCAGAATATTTTCTCTCAAGCCATGTAATTCATCTCAAAACTAATTAGAGAATATCCCATTAAAGATTTCCCCTAGTTACGTATTAATCCACAAATTACCTTGTTCTAAAACCACTTTGTTTTATAGTTCAAGATTACACGTAGGAGACTTAGTAGTGCTGTAAAACATGAACACTCCCGAGTCGCTTTGTGGGCCTCAGACCTGAGAGAGCCACACCTGGATTCTGTTTCTGTCAACTTATATGTGCAGTGATGTTTTTGACCAATAAGAATATTTTATTTATTTTACAGTCAGTCTAGGTAATATTCTATTTACTAGTAAATTTTGAGCTTCGTCATTGTGTTTAGAAATTTGCATATTTTTTCTGGTAAACATTATGACCATAATGAGTCGGGGCCAGGGAGGGAAGGATGGAGTAACAGCGCCACCTACAAAGTCTTCGAATTACGAAGAAAACTTTACTCACTCTGGGCTTCCTCCCTCATCCATCTTGCCGTAGGAAAAAAAAAAGAAGAAAAAAATACCGCCCCCCCCCCCAGGGGTTCATCCGCCCTAATATATGCAGAACTAAATCATCCACGATTTATTGCGTCATATGGACCCAGGATTTTATTTGATTTTACTTGTATAATTTATATTTTGTAAATGCGAGAGTATTTTGTATTTTTTTTCACAAAGAGATCCATTGATTTTGTATGATGATGCATAGCCCAGGTTATCCCGTCAAGAATTATCTGGCAGCAACTCAAGACATAAGGGGACGATTTTTACCTTTCGTTAAGGGATTTAAGGCTCAGTCTAATGATCGTTCGTGTTGAATTCGTTTATATTAATGTGTTTGTTTCTCTTCTGCTTCCCTCCTTGTTTAAGTATGTAGATGACGTGATTAATGTGTGTGTGTGTGTTTGTGTGTCTCGTTAGGTATACTCGTACATACTCTAGCGTAAACTATGAATCCATATAAAGTGATTGTAATATGATTGAGTGTCGTGTTTATATGGTGGGTGTGTGCGAGGGCTCTCATGTACAGCGGTCCCTCCCTCCTTTGACGAATATTTCCAACCATACATAAATTAAACTGTAAAAAGATAACTCATCCAAATATAATGTAAGAATATAGCTGTCTATTAATTCTCTTCAATAATGCCGCAGTCAGAAATTCCATAGATTCAAAGAAATATATAATCTACCTGAAGCCTTTAGCAATTCATTTCAATATTCAGTTTACTAGGAGGGACTAGCAGTGGCCTTATTTGAGATCGTGATGTATCTTTAAGACGAAATCTACATATTAGATGACTCCTTCAAATGGTGATGTTAACTCATGAAAAAATGTCATTGGCTTTTTTTGTGAATAACTTTTTTTCTGTCTGTTCTTCACGCCAACTCCCTCTCCTTACCCCCCCTCTACTCCCTCCCTTCCTCCCCCACCCGTCCTCTCTCTCTCTCTGATTCTCCTGCCTTCGCCCTCCTCCGCCGCCTCCTCCTGCAAGTATATACAGCAACCTTATTTACAAAGTGACTTGATGCGGACGTAGCAGGACGCGCAAATGCATCCTTCTAGGGCATCGTTAGGCTGCAGAGGCCCCCAAGTGCACCTTGAGGACCTCTCCTCGACTTTAAGATCCTCGTCTCTAAAGATTTTCCTCACCAAAGGTATTCAAGCCTCAGTACACCCAAGCCAGTGCCTCCACGTGGTTATTCCTCGTTTATGCTGGGATGACTTCTTGATGGCAGTCCTCGGGTTTACAACTTCACTACACACACACACACACTCGAAAAAGAAACAAATAAACATATCTTGAGGGCAATATACTAGGGAAATTGGGTGCAGAATATGAGAAAAGTAGAAAGACCAGATACTAGGAGAAAATGTGTCGAGCAGAGAGAAGATCAGAGTCTGCTCAAGTGGTATGAACGTATTGATAAAATGGGATGTGATAGATTGGCAAAAGAGAGTGTAGGAGGGAGAAGCGAACTCCAAGGAGATGAAAGAGTGGAGTGAAGGACGCACTGCAAAGGATGGAATGGACGTCCGGCAGCAGTGGTGAGAGTGAATTAGGGGAGAGCTGGGCGTCACGAGATTATTGGGTAAGAACGTGCTGGTGGTGGGTGATGCTGGACGGTGTAGCGCCACAGAGTAAACTAATGTACACTCGGTGGAACAAAAATACTGTACCTCTCTTATAGTAGTAATAAAAGAACATGTTTGTGCTTTTGCTCTTTTGTTTGGCCTAATATAAATACTGATGGAGCGCGGCTGTCTCGTCGATGCAGCGCTCACCTCATGTTCCGTGGGTCGGTGTTTCGATTCTCGTGAGCTCCCAGTGAAGGCGGTCGAGTGCAGTACCAGCCATACTGCCTCCTTGTGTATCGAAAGGCTTAGTATACAGTGTCGGCCTACTGTATCTACACTGTCCCTAATGGTCAGTCATGCCTTTAGGAAACACTTTAATTTTTCACTAAATTCTGAGAGGGAACAGGCTTGAAAGGGTTTTTATACATACATACATACATACATACATACATACATACATACATACATACATACATACATACATACACACACACATAAATACACATACATACATACATACATACATACATACATACATACATACATACATACATACACTATATTGATCCCTTCTAAAAGTTATTTCTTAGCCAGGTATTCTGACTGACGAAGCTTAAAAAACACGATCCAGAAGCACAAAATAACAATAAGTTTATCCTTACTCCAGAGAGCTGCCTACTGAATGTGTCCGTGGCACTCACACACCAAACTGTGGGGTCAAGAGCGACATGATGACATCTGCTACACGTAGCTACACCACATGCCTCCATACCTAAACTGGCTAGATTCACAAAGATTCGCATTAATTGCTGCTAAGGGAACCTGTCACGTTATGATAAAGTCTCATTGAAACCAGTTAGTCTTATTCTTCACGCAAAAAGTTTAGAATATTCGGCCCCTGACTTGTGTGCATAGGAGAAAGTTTGCGTATACAAAACAAAGTATTTTATGAGACGATGTAATATGTATTTGTTTCGTTATTATAAAGTTGATATTAATTTCCCTCTTCATAGCCGGATGAACATTTTTTTAATATATTTATCAGTATCTTAAAAGTTCACAAAACTAAACAAATCGAATTTAAAACTAAATTTTGCTATCGTATCTTACCTGACGTATTTAATATACAGAAGGCTAGTTTGACTTGACCTTCCAGAAAAAAAAAAAAAAAAAAATATATATATATATATATATATATATATATATATATATATATATATATATATATATATATATATATATATATAAACTGTATATGATAATCAAATCACCTGTTCCGGGTTGCTATCGCCGTCACGTACAATCAGGAAAAAACCCCACCTGAAATTGTATAGTGGAACACGGCCCTCGCTCGTCTTTAACGCCTCGCAAAAATTTTTTTTTTATGTATGACAGACGAATGACAAAGAGAGCAGTAGGATTATCATTTACTGTTATGTTATGAAAAGCGGTGGTTTTAGTGTCATTATTTCTGAGAACTGATGTGCAGTAGTTATTTCTGTGTTATCTTCCCAAAAGAGGACTGACAGGATACTACTATAGTTGCCAAAGAGTTATAACATCATTTTCCCGAGACTTCTTGATACTCTGTCTTTACTAGATTATTTTATCCTTCATAGTAACTTCTCGTGTAAGATTATTTTCCTCCAAAGTCGACCTGGAATTAATTTATTATTTAACTGCAATTTCTCGTTTTAAGTGGGTAATTTCAGAGAGTTCAAAAGTGTGTTTGTGTGTTTTATTGATGTTACTTCTACTTTTAATTCTTCAAAATGCGAGTTTAAGAGGAAAATTAGACCTTAAATTTCTCAAGGAAATACACCTCAGAGGTGGACACGTAAGATGACTATTGGAATACGAGAGAGAGAGAGAGAGAGAGAGAGAGAGAGAGAGCATCCACAATACATTTCGTTGTTGTTGCAATAGCTCAGAGAAAAATGTATCCTCATGGCTGTTGTAGCGAATTCTGTTTGTTGAATTGGAACAAAAAGAAAGACCTGTTACGATTACCTGATATACAGCACACGAGAAAACCGCCCAATAACACAACACCGCACACAAACAACACGCCAGTCGTCCCTAATACATAGGAGGGATCATCAGTCTTAACCATTAATATTTACGCCAGTTTCAATAAAACCCGATGTTTCTTTGATACTCGATGTACTGTTATCTAATAGAACAAGAACTGACTGATTTATCATGCATAGTACAGGGACCACACAGCTTTGATCTTACATAATGACAAAGCCTCTAATTCTCCCTCATCTCATTTATCTCTGTTTTACATTGAAGGAATCGAGATAAGCAGGATGGTGTATCTACTGATGACGACAAATAAACAAGGGAATGTATGTATTGTATATAAGAATAGTGGTAATATAAGCGGTGTTGTGGATTGTAGGACATAGTAAGATTATCATGATTGACTATAAATACCTGACTGATTCTTGACCATGGGATATTTTATTTATTTTTTTTATTTTTTTTATTTATTTATTTATTTTTTTTATTTTTTTTTTTTTGGGTGGGGGGGTTAAGAAAAAGGCAACAACTAGAATGTCTTAAGTTACCTAGGGAAAATAATCTATGGGAAAGGCTACCTAAAAAAAGACAGCGAATAACACATAAAAAGTGCAATGAAGCCCAAATATATCATAAGAAATATTAATTTAACAATTATTTATTTTTTCTAAAGTCTTTACCGTCTTCATAAGAGCTGTAATTAAACTACTCTTGGTCTTATTATTTTTGCGGCACACAACGCAATGCAACACAAACAACACAACACAACACAACAACACAATACAACTCTAACATAACACAACACAACATAGCACCAACATAACATAGCACCAACATAACACAGTACTAACATAACACAGCACCAACATAAAACAGTACCAACATAATGGTTGCCCCTCGTGTAACGAGGATGGCCTCGGTGTGAATTTTTTTAAGATGTAGAAGCTGTTGCCAACTCAACAACCACACCCTAAGTTAACGAGTAGCATGACCCAGTGTCAGGAATAGTCCGAGAAGACCAGACAACAGGCCAACTACACTGGCTAACCATTACCCTAGAACACGATCCGCAAATCGATTAACATCCTGTTTCCCAATTACTGCTGGGTAGACAAAAACAAATGGTGTAAAGAAACTTGCCCATAGTTCACCCTGCCCGGGGATCGAACCTGGGTCCGCTCGCTTGCGAGGCGAGCGTGCTGACCGTTACACCTCACTAACGTAACATAGTACTAACACAAAACCAACATAACACAACACCAACATAATACAGCACCACGACCGTGATGCATGAGAATACTTACCACACACACTACCAGGGCGTCACAATTAGTTACCTCCCAGAGAGAGATTAAAGAGCTCTTGTACACAGAGAAGCGACTATTAAGCCAAGAAACTCACGATAATGTTGCCAGCGAGTCATTCATTTTTCTCAGGTTAATTAGTTCCTGAGCATCACTCCCTCTGAATCATGATGATTTATGGTATAATATGTTACTTAAATATGATTTGTTTCTGGTCTCCAGCAGGGCGTTGGTGTATGCTAACTCGTGTTGATTAAAGCTAGTGCCTCTGAATATCTGTTGCTTATACCTGTTTATGTGAGGGGGGAGGGGAGGGGGAGAATCTACAGTGAGTTTATACAGATAGACACACTTACACTAAGGACTCAATATAATGTTTTTAGATATGATCTTCGAAGTAATATTTATAAAGTCTTAAAAAAACAAAAACAATCTCGTTGAATTCCATGTGAGATTGCTAGCAGCGTCTCGTTGTAACGTGGGAATGAGTGGGGATATTGTTGACTTTTTCCTCGGGAGTACGTACTTGTTGAATGATGTTTCTTATATGATTCGGTTTCTTTTTAATTACATGTGTAGGAAAAGATAGGAGAGGGAGAAAAAGTAGCGGAAGGGGGAGAAATAAAAAGTAACAGGAGAGGAAACAGCAGGAGATAAAGAAGGCGAGGTTGGGGGGAGGGGGGAGAAAGAAAGGGAACTGAGGAGAGGAATGACAAAGGGTAGAGAAGGGAGGATAGGATGAAGAGATTGAGTAGAAAAGATGAATGAGGAAAGACTTGGAGATGATTGAGAGAAGGGAATGGGAGAGAGAGGAGAGAAGAAGTGAGAGAGACTTCATACATGATTAAATTTCCCTGAATTCCTTAATCAAATTTTAGACTATCTCATCCAAGCTTGTAAGCACGCACACATTCACTCTCACGTACACGCATATACAAAATCTCCACACACACACACACACACACACACACACACACACACACACACACGGAGCAGCTTTCACCATGACACACGTATACAAGTGCGCACACTATATATACGTTTATATGTGTATGGACGTATACATGTATAATAAAAGCATGTTTAACAAACAACGCAAACACAGACACCAACAAGAACCCACCAATAACCCAACACACGGTCCTGAAAAGCGACCAACGTTGTGATCCCAGGAATGAAGACATTAACATTATTAACTTCTGTAAGACCCTCGCCTTCCTCTCCTGATTTATGAGACTACCATGGGATTTGGGCTGGCAGGTAGGCAGACAGGCAGGTAGACAGGCAGGGAAGTAGACCGACGGAGAGGTAAGAAGGAAGTAGAAAAGTAGGAAGGCAGGCGGGGATACAGGGAGGTAGACCGGCTGAGAGATAGGAGGGTAGGAAGGTTGGCAGACAGGAAAGTAGGAAGGCAATATGTCGGCGCTGCGTGCCTACTCCTCTTCACTCTGGATTCGAGAATGAAATATTATTACGGTCTGGAGGTCCATAAATCACGGGGACGCCGCCAATGAGGCAAATATTGGACCTCTCACCCCATGTACACGTCCACAGTAAGGGTGGTCAGCGGTAAATACACTAGAGCCAGGCAGGGATACCTTTCCCCTGCCACCGAAGTGGTGATGGTAGTGGCCTTGATGGTGGTAGTGGTGGTGGTTGAATTTGAATATTGCCACAGACAGCGGCTAATTTATTGTGCACCCCATCCTCATCTTGTGGACGGTAGCGCAAAAAGGATTATAGAATAAAAGTCACAAAGGGTGTTCATCAGACCCCAGTGGTCAGAATGGTGTCGAGTTGAATATTACAGAGTATTTCCAGTACAGGTACACAAAGAAAGTGACTTAACTACACGGTGAAAAAAGTAGATACAGTCTTAATATATCAGGTATCTTCCCGTCAGACATAAAGTGTTGCAACATTTTACACTCAGTGTGCTTGGACCTGTCCCGTAAAGATTATATTTTCTCACCGTCTGCTTGAGGGGCATACTACCAGAAATACTTATATCCCGACCTTAATCTAGCAGTTGCAACGTCTAATAATCTATTGATCTTGTTACTTGTTCCATATACTGTATATATTTAACTTTCTACGTTTCATCATAGACAATGAATGGACTATACTTGCACTAGTTTGCTTGCTTCAAATTCATCAGCAAGTTCTTTCGTGATTTTTGGTTTAAGGGTTCCTATTGACAGACCTAGATTGTATATGCAACAGTGTCTTTTTTGACGCGAGTTTGAGCAAGGCATCAGCTCTACTATGTTCACTGAGGCTTATGTGAGAGTGGAACCACAGCAGCTTGATCTTGACACACGTATCAACAAGGCACGCATGTATGTGTCTGGCTTCAGAGACAATCACTTGACAACTTAAACTGAGGTCGACAGAAAGGCAATGGTGACGGAAAGACATAAAGGAATTTTCAGGCTTCATTTAGAATACAAATGCAGAGGATTGATTGGAGTCAGGTTTTGTAACTGACCCCTTACAAAGTAACTAAAATTTTAATGATCATGTCAATTCGTCAGTGAAACTGCACAGCACCGTGTTTTTAGGGTGGCTCTTGAAAATATTTTTTAAGAGTAAATAGGTTTTTACTCTCGTTGTTCTATATATTTTATTCTGCCTTTGTGTGCTGCCTGAGTCGTCTTATACTCTATTCTTAACATCATACAGATCTTTTATGTGCTGTTGCTGCTGCTCCTGCCGCCGCCGCCGCCGTCGCTAATAATAATAAGACTCACAATATCTCCATCACAAAAATCAGAGGTAATATGAAAATAAGTGTACTATAACAAATATTATAAAGAGAACCCCTTTAAACTACATTAAACAGCAAAGTCCTGGAGGTAAATGCATCTACAAGAACCTAGTAATGAGTTCAATTTATCAAAGTCAGTCACGAGGAACCAAATTTTGCGAGGAGCGGAAAATATTGTGGCGTTGTGGGGGAGAATGTGACGTGTTGTAATGAATACAAATTTTTGGTTTTAAACTGTTGGTAGTTCGTGCTGGGCTGATGTTTAAACATCTCAGTATTTTTTAACTCTCTCTCTCTCTCTCTCTCTCTCTCTCTCTCTCTCTCTCTCTCTCTCTCTCTCTCTCTCTCTCTCTCTCTCTCTCTCTCTCTCTGTTCACTCTTTCTCTCTTACGCACCTACAATTCTTCTCTTTTCTGCTTCTTTCATTTTACCTGACGATTGCACAATACACTGCTGGAGAACAATATCAACGATACAGAATATAATGTGGAAATAGAATGAACGGATTTTAGTAGCAATGCTTAGGATTTCATAGTATCCATATCAATTACTTAGTTAAAGAACGAATTCAGTGTTTAATGTGAAACTATGGAAGCAGTTTACTTTAACATCCTAAGGTAACATTATTAAAGCTGAGGATAATAATTTTTTAGTTGAACTCACGACCCGACAGCTCTGAAAAACGCTTCCAAGATAAGACTAGTAATTTCAGAGTTCGTTTCATCTTTCTGAGCACATCATTCAGAACTTATAATGAGAATGATATTTTCAGAGCTTATTTTGCTGCCCTGAAAGATTTTTGGCGAGAGATAATGGATCGACAGTTGTCACTGAATAAGACCCAGTAAATATAAGAGGAAATAAACTTGACAGACGGGGATCAGAGTCTGGCAGCAGTGATTACAAGTCACTTCTCGTTGTTGTGTTTCACGTCAATGTTTACAAAGTAATCTAGATATTGATGATAATTATATGATATAAGTTCACTGTAGCGTCTAACGTAAGTGAACATTCGGATATACGAAGTTTGTTTTAGAATGTATTAAATCTGCAATGAGTATTCATTATTGTATCCGTCTTCTGTGAATTCAAAGCAAAATAGCTTTTGACGGCATCAATTAGCCATAATATGTTTCACCGTGTTCACCAACCCCCAGTGAACTGTGCCTGGCCTATTGATCCTCACTCTTGTGTCACCTTTATTTAATAATAATGCAAATATTGAGGAGATTTGCATGTTTACAATATAGGCATAATAATTATGGTGCAGGCAGGCTACATCGCATCTGAATTACTAGTTTTTATTTTTATTGTTTTTTTTTATGAAAAAACTGCTCCCTGCACTTGTCATGAAAACTACACATGTATATTTTATGCTGAAATATTTGATGTTGGCTCGTACAAACAAGCATATGTTGTTGTTCTACTTGACCAACTCAAAGAGAAGTGTTTACCTCCTATGATAACACCACATCCTTGACGGAAGTATTACAGGAGGTTTACTGCCACACCACCAGATGGTGCTGAAACAAATAAAGATTAAAGGAACCATTACGTGTTTTATATTACAAAATTTCATTCACGAACAATTGATAATAACGTAGAGTCAACAAGTAAAATATAAATTATATTAAGAAACATAGTGCGGTCAAGTTTCCAGTTACAGTATTTAATTTATATACTGGTATGAAGATAACTTTCATCACAATGGAGACAATTTACGAATTCAGGTTCACAAAAGTTGAATTAGTGCTTTGTGCTGTGTATTTGAAACAGGTTGAACACTTTCCTGGATGCATATAATTGAGTCTAGCTTTTAGGTGCATTTACATAAAATCTAGGCTCAAAGCGGAAGCACACATGTTTGTTGCAGTATGCTGCAATTGAGTAACACTCCAGAAGCGCGCGCGCGCGCGCGCGCGTGTGTGTGTGTGTGTGTGTGTGTGTGTGTGTGTGTGTGTGTGTGTGTGTGTGTGTGTGTGTGTGTGTGTGTGTGTGTGTGTGTGTGTGTGTGTAACTAAAACTGTATGACACTATTTTTTTCCTGTAACTCCGAGGATATTCATAAAATAATCAAAGAAGACGAATAGGATATAATTACTCTACCCATTAGGAAAATACTTACCTTAACATACCTTATTTACATAAGGGCCACCATGCCGAGGGAAGCAGGCCAGTGGGCTATGTAAGATCCCTCCATTGTTCTTGATAATTTTGTCAAGGGCTATTTTGAAGCCCGGTACTGTTCTTGATTCCACAGCTTGAGGTGGTAGACCGTTCCATAGGTCTACCACCCTCTGTTTGAAGAAATATTTCCTTATATTCGTTCTGCATGATAACTTAGCGACCTTGTAGTTATGTCACCTCGTGTTGGTGGTGCGTGATATCACAAAGATATTTCTTGGGTTCACGTTTTCCTTCCCTTTCAGTATTTTGAATGTTTCGTTGAAATATGCCTTATTGTGCCTTGGCAGAAGGGTTGTTACTCCTATAAGGCCCTCTCAGTCAACTTGGATAATCAAGATGATGTAGTTCCAGTTCTAATCATCTTAGTCGCCCTGTGTTGCACCTTTTGTAGGAATGTTAAATCTTTTTGGAGGTTGGGTTTCCATGTCTGTATGCAGAAATTCAGACTGGGACGTATGTGAGTTTTATACAGTTGAAAGAGTATTTTCCTATCTTTGCATTCAAAGATTATATTCCCAAATCTCGGTTTGATTTTTCTCACTTGTTGCGCTGCCTTCAGTAAATGATCTGTCACAACGCTTATATATATATATATATATATATATATATATATATATATATATATATATATATATATATATATATATATATATATATATATATATATATATGCTGATAACCACAAGGAAAGAAGAAAACACGAAGTTCCCAAGCGCTTTCGTGTAATTCACATCTTCAGGGGTGAGTACAGACTAAGGAGTAATACTTGGGAACTTCGTGTTTTCTTGTTTCCTTGTGGTTATCGGCATTAAGAACCATTAAGAAGACTAAAGAGATAAGCTGAGGATAATTCTACAACGAACGACTGGGGAAAACAGGGCGCTTGGGAGACCATAATGTCATAAATAAACTTAGATTAATTAATATTCTTTTGATCGAGATCCTCATCCTTATGCTATAGTTAGCCCTGTGTAAGAACAGTTTTCTGTGGCTATCTTATTCAAATGTGGGTTTATTTCTACCAGAGAAAACGACAAATGATTATTGGATAACTATATTATTTTAACGATATATTTTATTCTATAATACACTTTTTATTGTTTTATTTGCCATTTCACCACTTATCAGCGTACTAGCCGTTCGGGGAATTATTCTGTTCTTTGGTTACTTTCTTTGAACTTTTATTGTTTAGTATTATTATATGAGGAAGTGCAGTACTGTACCGGGAGAAAACCTGTGGTGTCTGGTAGGGTCACACACGATAACATTTGGCTCACATCTGCCTTGGGTCGGAGATTGAACTCAGAACACAATAGTGAACGATACGCGTGTGTATGCTATACTATTAACCCATTCTCAATATTACAATAATATGCTTGTTAGTTGATTTTTCATTGTCCAGTGTCAGAACAGGATGAACCAAAGTACTCTGAGAAAACCTGTGATGTTAGGTCAGGCCAAACTAGATAACACCCTTCACATTCAGTTCTGTACAACATTCATTACACTGTTCAATTTGTTGTACGAACACTTCAACACAGCTGAGGTCACGTGTAATGCCTGAGGGGCCATTCAGCAACAAATAAAAACCTATCAACTCAACATCTATTTTACTAAGAGTATCAGTCCATGGTGATATGGATGTACGTTGTTATGAATGTTCTCAGTATTTATTTACATAATTAATATTTGGTGAATCATATTTCCCCTTCCACAAGCTAGTGCCGTGAATGAAATTTATTGACATGTTACTCATTATCTACAAAACTCATACCTTTATTATAAAATGTTACAAAACATATAGAGTAAACCATGACTTATGAAATTTTAGTAGTTTTCTTTTCACTTATCTGGGCGAGAAAGAGGTGAGAAGGTTCCATTATGTCTTGGCATCATACAAAATTCCTATGACTAATGGCATACCGTACGCTGCTGAATAATTGTGACTTCCAACAAAGTTTACGTTTAATCAAAAAGGAACAGTGAAGCTAACGAAAATTCGACCATTAATTAAGTATTCTAAGACGAAGATTTTATCAAATCCTAATATATTATTTAACCTGAATGCCAGTATTAGTCATCACATTATATAATACAGTACATATGTCTCCATAACACGTGATAAGATAATGCAACAATCAATAACCATGATGGCTGTGAGATGTATTAACAATTTAAATTCCATAATTAAAACTTCAGACAATAATAACAGCAATTCTTGGCTGGGTAATGATAGTAAAAAGCAAACACTTATCATAAATGTAAACAAATTAATTTCTTTCTCGGTCTTTTTATCTTTCTCTCTGTCTCATACTGTTTTTTATCCTCTATTTTCTCTTACCATTTTTTTTTTACTATTTTTGTCTCTATCCATCTGTCTTCTTACTTTTCCTCTGTTTCTCTCTTTATGCTATTTTTTCTCTCTCTCACCGTTACATAACATCCCTTGGCCTTCGCTTCCCATTTTCAGACACTAATAATCAATCCGGTTATAAACAAATAACTATTTTTAAAAGGCCTCGAGGTACGTCAATTAAGATTTGTGCTGTAGTCGTTCCACCTACAGTATATCTTTCATAATAGCTGTACTGCCTAGAACAAATATAATTCTCCTCTTCTCCCACTTTCTTCGATCTTTTCCTTTACGTGACATGATCCATTTCTTCACTTTCTCTTTTCTTCTGATATTTCCTGCTGATGGTGAAATACAATATGTTATCTCTCTCTTTTCCACTTCAGGCGCGACGCCCTTCTCTACCTACCATGCCTGCCTTAGTCTGTGTGTGTGTGTGTGTGTGTTCCTGCTCTCTATCTATCATGCCTCTCTTAGTCTGTGTGTTTTCCTCGTCTCTACCTATCATGCCTCCCTTAATCTGTGTGTGTGTGTTCCTGCTCTCTATATATAATGCCTCCCTTAGTCTGTGTGTGTGTGTTCCTGCTCTCTACCTACCATGCCTGCCTTAGTCTGTGTGTGTGTGTTCCTCGTCTATATCTATCATGCCTCTCTTAGTCTGTGTGTGTGTGTTCCTCGTCTATATATCATGCCTCTCTTAGTCTGTGTGTTTCCTGTCTATATCATCATGCCTCCCTTAGTCTGTGTGTGTGTTCCTGCTCTCTATCTATCATGCCTCTCTTAGTCTGTGTGTTTTCCTCGTCTATATCTATCATGCCTCCCTTAGTCTGTGCGTGTGTGTTCCTCGTCTATACCTATCATGCCTCCCTTAGTCTGTGCATATTCCCATTAGTCTAACCTTAACATTATTCACCTCCCTTCTTCATTCCACTTCTTAAATATAGACCTCCATTCCCTTCGTCATCGTCACTACAGCCTATACAGTCATACAGCTCCGCAAGTGTTAGTAGTGCATATATCCACCTCTTATCACATAACTAAACCTCATTACATATAGTTCATTTTATCAGTAACTTTACCTTTCATAGGACACACTGCCACGTGTACCTTCCCCCCCTATCCAGAACAATGTTAGAAAAAAAACCCTAAGGGGGATTCTTAAGAGACATTAAGCTCGAGTCCGGGATCGTAACATAGCTCGTCAAACTTTATCCTTTACGAGAGAGAGATTGAGAGAGACAGAGATAAAGGCAAAGAGAGATCGAGAGAGAGAGAGAGAGACAGCGAGGGAGAGAGAGATTACACTGAATAAAACATAATTGGGGTCTTTTATTCAACCAGTTATGTTTTTAAGGACACACACATACACACACATGTATGTATGTATGTATGTGTGTACAGTATATTGATCCAGTGAAGAATAACATGTTAAAAGTGTACATAAGCTGTTCTAATTCGTGCCTCAGTGTTAATTAATCTTAAATTATCCACATTAAAGATTCTTAATATACAGATAAGAAGGATATATGATGTGTCCTAATTACAGGGTCAATTTTTCCCCATCTTTATTTATCAGCTGTCTTAAGTTCTGGCGTCTCATTTAATTACATAATGAAAGGGGTACAATTAACAGGCCTTAGATAACATGGTCGAGTTAATGAGAATATTAACCATGTCTCGCTCAGTCTCTCTGGGGTCATTACTCTCAATAGATCAAGAGACATTTTTTTTTTTATAATGGGGTCAACTTCCTTTAACATGACGAGGATAATTTTACAAAGTCGGTATGGGATGTTAGTTGTCTGTGTGTCTGTCTGAGTGTGAGCAAATGTCTGTTAGCTTTGTTTTGGTGTTATGTATTGGTTGAGAAGCTGGATAGATAGACGGATAGAGAGACAGTAAGAGAGATAATTTATTTTATACCTTTTCCTTATGATTTTTGTTTAACTCGTCAGGTAAATAAAGGCAGTCAAGGGGAAGCTACGATACACAGGTACAGTACAAAAGACCTGAATGAATTGACGTCAGGTTATGCTACGGAAGAAACTGAATGTATCCGGTTATTTCTTATTTTATTATACCATCGACAACATATATTGCTTTTACTCTTATGCTAATCTGCATAAATTTCTGCTCTTATTTTATTGTGTAATCTATGCAAGACTGCTAAACACTCAATTATTATAAAAATTATTAGTTATTAAGAACACTTTATGAAGAAACTATTAATGATCAGCTATGACCTAAGAGATATGACTTCAGCTATTAACGATTATTAACAAAAACTCTTCCATTTTAACACATTTACCTTTAAAGGTAAATATTTTGTCTTGTATAATAGTCGACACAATGTCCATATTTTTATAGATCTATATTCAATAAGATCATAATATGAGCTATAACATGTCTCCTACCTGAACATGGTCAACCTTTTACACGAAACCATAAGACCGGATGGAATGGTTCTGAAGCATCACTGTTGAGAGGAAGGAAACATTGAGCTCAGAACAATACCTTCCATAACGCCTACTTACACTGGTTTGTCGAGGGCTCCTCTCCTTCTCTACCTATTCTTGGACTTAATAACATATTCAATGGGGGCATTAGAGCAAGAGCTGGAGATCTGTGTTATAAAGACCTACAATAGGGGCTGAAAGAGATGACCATAGAATATGAGACATGTGTTTTATCCTTTCAGAAACACAAAAGGACCCACAGGACAGTTGCATTATCTTCTCTACATCGTATTTTTTCAATATATTTGTATGCTGGTCGCTCTCTCCTTGAGGCAGCCCTTAGGCAGTGAAGAAATTTTGCCATAGTTCTCACAGTCTATAGACTTTACACTGTACGAAAGAATCATTCACATTTTTGCAGATGCATTTCACTCAGGACACACAAGGAACTATAGGATAAAGAATTATTGGTGCCATTATGTTGTTCGTTTATATAAGCAACCCTCAGGCATCTCCCTACTCTGACTATTATGGAGGGTTGGAAGAGGACTTAATTTTCTTTCTTCTTTTGTCATAACTAAAGGTCAAGTGTCTGCTTCTTCTGTCTGCCCCCGCCACATTCATCTGTCAGCCCTCCATTCTCAGCTAGGCGTTTTACTTGTCTACCTCGACTACGTTCCTCCATCTTAAACTGTGTCTTCCTCTTTATCTCCTCCATTTGGTCACCTCGCCCAGGCTCTTATAACCAATATCGTTTTTTTTATTATAGTTTAATTCTTAGTATTCTTGATACGGATACTTGTACCTGACTGTGATACACCATGGAATTGAGTTTATAAAAAAAATGATGTAATTTACATGTGTAAATATAATATCATTTGAACAGACAGAAAAAAATATGTAAAGTATTCACTATGATATATGTTAAACTGGAAGACCATTACATGGTATACATTGCATATATTACCGTCATTCTTTGGCTAGCATGCGTGATGAAACACACATATGTACACAAACATATACTGTACATGCATACAAACACATATATACCCATACACACAGTGCACTCATACATATGCATACAGTTCACAAAACAAACGACAAAACACACATACAAAATACTGATACAGAATACTGAGCATAGTTTCCTCTTACAACATTTTTCTTGCCTCCACGTACCGGGATCATATCATCACCCGCTCCCTATGAATTCCAGATTAGTTAGCTGTTAGAGGAACAAGCCAGAGCAGCACAAGGCAAGCCCAGTCACCTGATTTATCATGCCCTGACTCGCATGACAGATCTCCCCCAAGCCAACTAATACCTAGTAATACCCCCGTTAGACTTTTATCCACTTGCAAAGCAATTTTCCTCCACCCTTCCCTAAAGCCATAAATATCAAGGCTTAAGCTATCTGATAGTCCCTTCAAGGAGTCAGTTTACCCACAGCGATAAATTCACAACATGACTGAACAAATTTACTTTTCCCTAGAGTTAAATTTATCTCGGAGTAGAATGTTAAACTGTTATTGCTCTTCTTTTTCATTTAGTTTATAACTCATTAGACTCATTGTGTCATTTAGAATGTCGTTGTTGTAGCTGTTGCTATAATGCCTAGACTGCCTTGTGTAGATTTATTCAATCTTCTTCAGTGAGTATCCCTATCGCTTGCGAGGTCATATTATGCCTTTGAATGTGTTACGATACATATTTTGTCTATATGTGCAAATAAAATGGGTTTGTAATGCATCTCTCGGTCTTAAGAAACATTGTATTTTCAACTTCGAATCCCTGAAATTAAGCATGAATATGATATTTAGGCTAATAAACAACAAATCTTTTTTATACTCAAAACACACACACACACACACACACACACACACACACACACACACACACACACACACACACACACACACACATACATATGTTGACTCTGTTTCTTATGTTTTCGTATTGAAAGCGTTTGTTAATCAAGTGACCCACTCCCCGATTTCACCGTATGTAACTTATCTCTGCTCATTGTATATTTTCAGCCTTCGGGCTACCATATTATCTTAATAAACCGTTAATTATTATTATTATTACACACACACACACACAGACACACACACACATCAATAATCTTTCAGAATTAGTTTACACACAGATTCGTAAGCTAACTCGTAGTTTTAAAGAGGTAAAATTTACACAGACAGTCTTAATAACTCCCTAATCATGGTAAGCCGATCCACACACGGCTCTCGTAAATATCTTCGTCTCTACAAGGCAAATTAACACTCAGTCGCTCATAAATACTTTTAACATTCCAGCAGGAGGCATTAGGCAGTGAGATGATTATGTCTGGTTCACACAACACCCACACTCAGAATTAACAAAAATAACATCATTTACCCCAATGCAGCACTTTCGTCGAAATTACTCTAATTATGCAAATTGGGTATAATTGTCATAACGGTGAGAGGAAAAAAAGTATAACGTTCAGTACAAACATGGACTCACAGTTAGGATATAATCTCATAGCTGTGTTGCATCGTGTCATTCAATTATGCGCAGTAGGATCACATTAACTCGGCTGCAATCATTCTGCAGTATTGATTTTTAGGGAAAGGTTTTGTTAATTCCCTTGCTAGTAATTGCAAGTTAGTTAAGAGCTCGATGACTGTTGACTATACATGAAGACCACCCTGGCATTAAGTAGACTGAGTCATTAGCAGGAACCTCACTCAATTACTACTAATCACCTTTTGTAGCCCTCGTGTGACTAAACATTCATACATCCCATCTGTTTCTTCCTCTTCTGAGTTGAGAATGTGTAATCGTGATAGTAACGATGATAATGATACTGAATATGGTGACAACAATATTTATACTACTACAACTTTTTTCTTTTATTTTTTGTATGGCCTCCAGCCTCCCCCAATAGCCATATCTTCGCCACCATTTTATTACCTTAATATTACATATCCAAATACATAAGTAGCTATCCTAGCTGTGTTGAGATAGTTGAGCCGCAGATCTATGCTGCATTCAGTGACTGTTGCCTCATAGTCAATATCTGCAACTGTTGTCGGCTTTGGGGCCGATGCTCTTGTTCCCCTGAGGTAGAGCAAAGCCGACCTAAGGAGAGAGAACGACAGTCGACATCTCATCCAGGCTGTAACATAGCTTCTGGGCTGCTGCTTCTGTTCGGATATCACCTCCGCGAGTCTGGCGTAGAAGCATCTTGCACTTGGTCCCATCCCACCACAGGTTATGAACACTAGAGGGGTGAAGCTGCCTTGATCAACGTTCCTTGCAAGCGAGATGTCACGGGCTCGATTCCCGGACCGGTGGAAGTTGTTTGGACTTACTTCCTAGCCCCCATGTTCACCTAGCAGTAAAGTAGGTACCTGTTGTAAGTCGAAAGTTGCAAATTTGTATTCAGGGAGTTGTTGGAGCTTCCAATAACTTGTTGACATAAACCACTGACTCTTCAGGCTTCTACGCCCTTGACTCTTCAGGCTTCTACGCCTTTAACTCGTGAGACATAAAAAGGCAAGCATGAACTTCGCATGCTTCCCTGTTGGGCGCTTAAACGCTTCTGCGCTTCACCTTACACAAGGATGTAGGGGGTGCCCAATAAAAAAAAAAAAAAATTGATCAACGTTCTGAATTCTCTCCCCGTATGCCCTTATCTTGTCGTTCTCGTTCTTCCTGTGTGCAGCATCGAGAGCTAAGTTACGTTGACGTGCGGCCATGGGATTAACAATCCTGATGTCGAAGAAGGCTTGCTGTCCCCACGTCCAGAATCCTCGAGCACTGACGTCAACACGGGCTTCGTTGGATGCGTTTGTAGTCCTATGTTGGAAAATTTCACCGTCCAATGGAATGAGGGTCGGTTCTACTCTGACATCACGGCAGATTTCCTTCAACATATTTGCTGTGAGATCCCGTACTTCGTCATGCCTCATGCATATGATGCCCCCTTTCTTGCACACCATGGCGTGATCGACGTCATAGGGAGAGCCACATACGCATTGGGAGGGCAAACCTTCTATTGGCCTATCGTACCGTAGAGCATTGGCATCTGTAAATTCTTGTTTATTGAGACTGAAACCATTTGCCCTTATAGGTAACGTAGTTAACCAGATTCGAGGCGCCCACCTCCTGCGCTATAGCTACTACTACTACTAATACTACTACCTAAAAAAGTCAAGTTCAAAATTAAGTATATCTACATGATATTAAAGAGGTAACTTCTGCCTGCTGTTAAGGAGATTAACTAATAAACAAAATTGACTGGAACAACAAACAATAACTCTACCCACAACTTACCTGTAACTTCTGTTGACAGGTGGGGCCAGAATTTATGTAACAGACGCATATCACTGGGCTGGTGTGTGTGTGTGTGTGTGTGTGTGTGTGTGTGTGTGTGTGTGTGTGTGTGTGTGTGTGTGTGTGCGTGTGCTTACATGTATTTGCGAAGTGTGTATTTACATCAGCATTCAACTATTTTTTGCCCACGACAAACGAGCAATTTTTTTGAAAAATGTTATAAGAGCTTCTGCAATTAATTGGCCACTTGTATAATGTCCTGTTAGTACACAAATACACCAGCAAGGCAGCGAGATAACAACCCGCGATTTATTTCATGAAATAACTGCAGAGAATTGCAGCAGTGGTGTAGATGCCGCCACACGCACAGGCGTCGTCATGCGCAACACATACCAAATTCAATAAAAGTTGAATAAAATACATATAACTGGATGAGCGTCCGCGACCACCAATATTTTGTTTAATCTTGTTTTGTTTTGTTGCTAACCTTTACCATAAAAGAAGGAGCACTTGGGTACACGCATAGTGCAGTCATAAAGTGACCTGCAGCTATGGAGTTTTATATATATATATATATATATATATATATATATATATATATATATATATATATATATATATATATATATATATATACACACACATACACATATACACGTGACGAAACTCCGGTATTATATAGTACAAAATGTAACCCATCAAGGTATTTCCCAAATCCACTTTGCCTGTCTATGTGATATTATAATCCCACCTCAATAACATTAATGAGTGACTGACCTCAAAATACCAATTTTCCTCAACACAAAACCCATATTTAATTTTCCATGCACAATTAGGTCAAACTAATTATTTAACTTGAATGAATGAAGTACCCTCAATTAACAGTTCATACAGACACAAACTATCATACAGACATTTTTATATTCACGTTCAAAAGGAAATGTTTATATATACATTTTCTCTGAAAGGCTATTTGGAATCTGGTATTAAATGATGTACAAATAAAGCTCAAACAGGGTTCATTTAATGCTTAGGTGCCTCTCAAACACTGCCCTAATTTTATTCACACTATTGCCAGTGTTTACGAAAATGGAGCTGATACGTTTTATTAAAAATTATTTCATTATTTTCATTGGAATCTGTTTTTTGGTTTTTAATGGTATTATTTTTATCAAATACCTTTTGCAACTGTTTCTGTTTTTCTCTTATCACTCTTTCTTTTTTAATAAAAGTCGTTTTGTTTTACTTTTCACAATACTCTCTTTTCATATTTTCCATAGCTATCATATTTTTTTCACTGCAGTCTTCTTTATTTTTTTTATAGCAATTATTTTTTTTCATTGCGATCCTCTCTCTTTTCATAGCAATATTTTTTATTAATTTTTCATCATCCCCTTTTTTTATGACAACAAAACAATTTTTTCTGTCAAATCATTATAAACTAAACATCCTCCATCTTGGTGCCATGTTAGACCATACCGTAGAAGTGGAGGACCGTTGTCACCAACCCTCAGGCGTAAAGATGGTTATAAAGAGTGATTGCTGACGTATGTGTTGGAAGTCATACTCTCTCTCTCTCTCTCTCTCTCTCTCTCTCTCTCTCTCTCTCTCTGACGAAATCCCTTTCACCTGGCTGTTTGTCTTTCTGTCTACAGTAAGTGTTTGTTATGTTCTCTCAAAGGAACTGCAGCTCACCAAAGCAATCACCCTAACAATGCGAATAATAATAATAATAATAATAATAGTAATAATAATAATAATAATAATAATAGTCATAATAATAATAGTAATAATAATAATAGAAATAATAATAATATATCAACGAGACACCACCAGGGTTGCATAATCACGCAATGTTATTAAATCCAGATGCACATTTAAATGAAATATATTTACATGAAAGAAATATTTTTGTTATTACTTTGAGTTTATATTATTATTGTTATGGTTATTGCTACAGCAGTACTTGTTCTTAATGTTATTGTTGCTTTTGTCGAGATGTTGCGGCTCTTGTATTTTTTTCGTTCGTTTTGTCTATTGTTTTGTTCTCGTTGTTCTTTTTCGGCAACGATCATTTTTCTCTTGGTATTGTTGTTCTCAGTTGTTTTTGCGGTTTTATTCGTTTTCCTCTTGTTATATTTGATGATACACTAACATGTCCAAACATACACTCACATATGTACTCCACATAAAGCACATGTAAAAACAATTTGTCTATGAAACACACACACACACACACACACACACACACACTGCTTTGAAGTACCTGTATATTGTATGTTATATAATCACAGGCAATTATCAAATATCTGTGATTCACTGTTGCAATAAAACATAAACGACTGACAAATCATTTGTATGAGTTATTTTGCAATGTATTTTAAGTAAGAATTACAGTATAGGTCTAGTGTGATAATATTTAGAACAAATATTCCAGTATAGCGTATATTCTTGTACAGCATAGACCTTGCATAACATAGACTAGTAAATTCCACAGACTACAGCGTGGCACAGAGATGTAGAACGAAGAGTGTTGAGTAAATAGCTTGGAGTTTCATGCTTACATTTTATTATGAAACTGCCACACACACATACACACACACACACACACACACACACACACACACACATATTTAAAGAGGCTGTGAGGCGTTAACGAACTTGCATTGTCAGTCTCATATATGAAAAAGGCTTAATTTAACCAGTTCTTCAAAAGGCTTGTAAAAAACTTGTCCCTAATTAAACTAAGATTAGTTAAATAATTATATCTAGTTATTCCAATCATATACAGTATACACTCAAGCTTCCATAAAGGACCAAAACAACACAATAAACACCAGACATTGGGTCATGGCTAATAAACATAATTTATTAACTGCATACATCTTTGTTTATCAACCTCGCCTATAAAAAAAAAATTCTCCTTGACCTCCCAGGAAAATAGGACGCCAAGGAATTAACTGTTGTTTTTGGTTCTTCCTCAACAGGGCATCTACAGCTTATTGTTAGAGATTGATGGAACGCTCTGTAAACATCGAAACCACAAAGAGCTAACAGTCTCAGCCATTAGATATCCCATTATACACAGCCGTACGAGATGCACTGCAACAATGCCACTTCTAAAGCAAACTCCAGTTAATTTCCCGTAATGCAGTCGTCAGTTAGTCCTCCACCCCCCACACACACACACACCACCCGGTTTCTCAATGACCAGCCCAGGCCCGGTCCATCAACTGTAAACTATAATAATTTGTGTGTTCAATTCATGTTCCTTCTTCTTTCAGTAATGAAAACTTTATTAAATGACCCACCCACCCCATTTCTTTGTATGTAATAAGTAATTTTTGTCTAATGTATATTTTCAGCCTTCGGATGCAGAACTTTTTCAATAAACCGTTAATTATTATTATTATTAATTATTATTATTATTACACACACACATACACACAAAATTGATGCAAACTAATTCCGAGAGTTTCACCTCAACACAGGGCTTAGGTGACCTTTTTACTAAAGTATTTGAGTCAACTGGTAAATATCACTTGTCAAATGAAGACTGATGACGCAGATTTAAAGACCAACATATCACATTTAATAGATATAAAACATTTTTTTTATTAAATTACGTACAAAACATATGTAGTTTCTTAGCTGGTATACAGACGGCTCTAGACTATAACAGTCACTATGTATAGCTGGTGATATAATGTATAGCGAGTGACCTTTAGTAACGTACTCAAAGTTACACTACAGAATAGACGGAAAATATTAAAGATTAAGAAACATTCAACTCTATGATTTAATTATAAAGCAAATAGATTTAAATTCCCTTTCTTACAACAGTTTAATTCTAATTCTACACGTTGAATGTTATTTAGATATATCATCATCGTATCCATCTCTCCTATTTCCTTTTTTTATCGTCTATCCGTTTACCTTGTTTTGGAGAAGACCGTTTTAGTGGGCGGGTAGTTCAAGGATCTTCCCCACCGCGGTCACTTTATGTAAAAAGATAATGAGCGATGACTGGTGGGTAGACTCTGACCATACTGAAGATGAGAGTGCGAGTTAACATAAGATGGGAGAGGAAGAGAAAAGAAAAAGAGTCAACGAAAGAAAGGGAAAGATAGGAGAGAATGAGATACAAATAGAGAAGAAAACGAACAAGAGAGTGAGAAAAATAAACAAACTTACAATACGAAGGAAAAACAAACTTTTCGATAAAATATTCATGACACAGAGGGAGAAAGGATATACATACATAAACGTACATACCGTACACACATACACATACATGCAGCGTCGTAACAACAGAGATGGCAATTTTCTGAACTGACGACAACATTCAATCAGGACATCAGTGTCCCTGTATTAAGTGGCTGAACCCAGCCCTTAATACTCAGACACGAGAGAGAGAGAGAGAGTATGAGAGCATCCACGGAGTACTACGCTACAATAAATGATGATGACGTACCATTAACGTTATTTCTGGACCAAAATTGTGCACGCTGGAAATTTATGGAAATTTTTTAGCTATGGCGGGGAATGTGTTGCTGGAGACGAGCTTCTTTTTTATCCTTATTCTTTCATATGTTGTAGGTGTTTCTTTTGAATGAGAATTAACGAGCAGTTCTGGAAGTTCATTTTAACTATGCATTTTTTTTCCTTTGTAAAATTTAGATTAAGAAAAACATTTTCCTAATTATTTTCGTATCCACATTTTGAATTAATTTGAGCGTCTGTGCTAATTTACATGTTTCATTTAGTAAAGTAAACATTTGGAAATCATATTGATGTTTATCCCTTCAAATACTGTATATTTAACAATGTTTAGGCATTATATTTGTTCAGCTGTTTCGTTAGTAAAATATATAAATATTTTTTTTTTATTACATGACACTTTTACGTACTTTATTTTCATTGCAGCGTTTTTTATCTCATGTGTTTCGTTTACAAAATAAAACCATGGTTGTTTTACATTCGCATGTATCTCTATGCAAACTTCAACATATTTTGAGTGTTGGTAACCTTGACTATGACATCAAGATGAGGTTTAGAGGCGTGGTCACCGCCGCCTCATGTAGCTACCGAACCAGCGACCTTTACACACACTAACATCTACACTTTTTGTTACCGCACTAACAGGGAAATATCCCTTAGTAACAGGATGTCGTCTGCCCAGCGTCCACTATCTGCTGGACAAGAAGAAACAAGTAAGTCCTGATAAGATACGTATATCTATTTATAGAAGTGGCCTTCGTTGTAGCAACGTTATAGTTTCCGTTTTTTATAGCTGACTTAATGGATAATTGAAGAAGTGCTGTAGAACACATTCGAGAAGCTTAAAACTCAAATTTATAGTTGGGAGTCTTTTTTATAGTGATTTAACTTTTTTCATCTGGAGGTATTTTAAATGGAGGGTAAAAGTTGATCGTAGTGTGAAAATATGGAACTCTACTTTTCTCTTTAATTTGTGTTTTATCAAACACTCGAGCTATCGGAAACTGTAATAACACTCTACATAATTGTGTGGTAATGGCTACATCTAATAACTATTTACATCATTTACGATACAATTAAATATTCAAAAATAACACTTTTGTACAATCATCAGCTAATAGGCCATGAATAACAATGGAAACACACACCGAAAAATGCCCAACATCAAGAGCTAAATTCTGGTTCATTTTGGCAATAGTTTATAATATTAATCATCCTACTGCACATATTAAAAATTATTTATGAACTGTGTAAATTATCGCAACACACAGCTAAACGCATAAAATTT
This sequence comes from Homarus americanus, assembly GCF_018991925.1. NCBI lineage: Eukaryota > Metazoa > Arthropoda > Malacostraca > Decapoda > Nephropidae > Homarus > Homarus americanus. The sequence goes on from NW_024736071.1 coordinate 15,048,158, forward strand.
TATATATATATATATATATATATATATATATATATATATATATATATATATATATATATATATATATATATATATATATATATAGTGTGTGTGTGTGTGTGTATTCCACCAAACACAAACTCCCTATACTAAAGAATATTCCTATCACATGCACATGAAGACCCCGTATACAAAACAAACACTCCTAAGATCAAACACACACACGCAAACACACACACACACACACACACACACACACACACACACAGGACCTCCAGGTCTAATGTACTGACCAGCAAATCCTTGAGTCATAAAAGTTCTTCAAAGGCTGTGCATCGAGGCAGAGACTGTCGTAAGTTTGCTCCTGGTCACATATTTGAGAATCCGCCAGACGGGAAGGGCAAATATTCCTGGTCTGAGAAGTTGCTGTGTTTGCGCCACTGCAATTTATATACAAATTTATATACTCTTACTAAACTAATGCTTTGGGGGTTCGCAAGTTTCCAGATATAGAAGTATCAACATTCAGAACTCAGAGGAAGTCACAACGTTTACATAATTCAATATATAAGATAAGTCAAAGGATTAAGAGCCAACATATGTTAAATTTTCTCTTTGGAATACTAGCATTACCCAATATTTAAAAACTATTTCACCAAATCGTTGGGTGTGTGAATCATGGCCAGTGAATATAAAAAATACCGAAGCTCTAAACTACACAAAGAAACAGTATGGTCAATATACAATATAAAAACGTACGTTATGATATCAGAAGTTTATAGGGGTAAGAGGAAAGTGGTAAAAAATTAGGTACCACGATTAATTTTCAACTGATGAGAAAAGATATAGAAAAGAGCCACAGACGACACCTACCCAACCTAAACATCTGCCTTGGAAATAGTCGCAGTTGAAACGTCATCTGGAACGTTCACAAATTAAACGTCCGAACCGAGACATCGGTAACCCAAAATACCACAACCAACACACCCGCAACTGGAACCAAAAGATCATAAATTCTTAAAATCCGAAAAATCCTCAGCAGAAGCGTCCGCACGTCTGCTCTTGGTGGTGCTGTTCAATACAAGAGGTGAAGGGGCCTCTGGGCGTGCGCCGGGCGGAGCTGTACCTATCGACGAATTGATCATCACTTTGACCTTAATAGTATAATGATCTCGTTAAGTGCAGATTGGCGGTCGATGGTCGAAGCTGAGGTTCATTTTTAATGTTGATTGGCCCACAGGGAACATCTCACCTGAGAGCTAATTTGCATACTTAATTCTTTAACGTGTGTGTGTGTGTGTGTGTGTGTGTGTGTGTGCACCGATAATAATCATTCAAGAATAATACCTGTGGCACATGTTCTATATACCTTTATATAGATGTCTCCAAATTCTTCGTGAATATTACTACAAAAATACAAAATTAATCAAATCTACAACATCTGTTCCCTAATTTCTCACACCACTATCGAAGAAGAACCACATTTGCGGCGTCTATCTCCGTACCCCTAGTAACAGCATATACCCAGGACCACAGCTGCAGTACCTGTATCCTAACGTCAAAGAAATTCTACAAGAGCTACACTTGCACTACCAGTTTTCATGATATAGGCGGGAACGGTAAAGATGACCACCATGGGCACCTGGACTACCTGAGATGGCCTCATTGAATACCTGGCCTCACAGGATGTAACGCGAACAGGGAAGAATTCTTGCACCACCCACCTGAAGGAGGCGACGAGGACAGCAAAAAGACCTTGAGAATACAAAGGCTTTCCAAGGCCAATGAGACAACTCGAAGAAAAAGCGGTGAACGCTTGTAAGAATTTCCCAGAGTTACACGGTGAATAAGATGTCAATTTTCGCTCAAGTTTGATGTTTTATGTGACTTTTCAAATAAGATCGTTGGGATAAGGTTTTACTAGTCCTGCAAGTGGCGTGTTTTTTTAGTAAACATATCACTAATGTTTGGCTGCCGCATTATAAGTATTACTTTCAAGTGAGTCTATTATTCACTGACAAATCGAAGTTACAATAAATAATAGAGAATGCGTTAGTACAGAAAACTTTATAAGTTGGTAGCGAAGAAACATTTACAAGATACTTACTGTTTAGGGCTAATTGACGTACAAAGACGAATAATGTTGAAGAGCTTTATTTAGACACAATGCTTGCTTCGTCGTACAACTCGACACCTGATTACGATGTCTAGTTCTTGTTGTCTCCCTCATACTCGAGGCTTTGTTGGCGGGTCAGGTTTTGTGTCCAAAACCAGTTTAACAGTTAGCTCGAGTATAAGAAAACGGAAAAAAAAGTCTGGCGTGTCAACAAGCCTACTCGATCCGTCAGCTTACTCCCACCAATGATGTTCGAGGTGTTTACCGAGTGGCCAGAATCCATTTACTTCTATGGATAACCTCGCAAAAACAGTTTCCTTTACGGGATGCGGCATCCATTTTCTTTCAGGGATAACTTTGTGTGGAAAAACTTGACTCTCCTAGTCGTCGACACAGAAAAAGAAGTTTAATACAAATCTTAACATTGGAGGCTGAGAGAGTAGCTACGTGCACTGCGCGTGTGAATCTAAAACTATAATGGAACTTCGTGTCGGTGTGACGTTGAACCGTGCCAGAGTATTTGCGGAAGTAATACAACATGACAGTTAGATTGAAATGGGTTTGTGTGTGTGTGTGTGTGTGTGTGTGTGTGTGGAGCTCACGTCGGCGACTGACGTGCTGCCCTTGACAGCAACTGTTCCAATACAGTGAGTTCAATATATTGCCACTGCCTTATAGAGGATACCTGGTCAGGATATGCTCTATCCAATCAAGGTTCTAAGTGGGTTTAAGCTGCGTATATCTCTTCAGTCTTACCCAGAGTCCCAGTCATTTCAGTCTGCGTATATAGCTGATCACCCACCAAATAATTTTATTTCACTGGATAAAAATTCATCCAACCATTTTTAATGTAAACATTCACCACTGATAACTCATACAGTATTAGCTACACTTATTTCCAATATGCTTGTAAAAGTGTACGTCTCTTCTGCCCTTCCTATATATCGGACTCCTGAAAATGCGAATATTTGCTCTACCCTACCAAGTGTATTGGTCAGTTGAAGCTGCGTATATGGCATCTACTTTATCCAGGACATGGGCTCGTTTAAACTCTTCAGCCAATAATTCTGATCTATTTGAAGCTGCGTATATCGCGTCTAACCTGCCATAGATTATCGTTAGATGATACTATATGTGTCGACTGTCTTGTTATGGATTTCAATTAGTGGTGATCTCTGGCTAATCATGGAAGCTGACGCATTCCAGTTTCACAGATTGCCATTGTCGTATCCAAGATATTGACCAGTTTAGTCGGTTTATATGAGCCATATCTTATCTCGGATTCTAGTGCTGTGTTGATCACCTTTGTCTCATTCATTAATTAGAGAAATTAAAGCTGCTTATGTCGCCTTTATAATTATTAGATTTATAACTGTAACCCAAGATATAGGTCACTTAAGCTTCACATATCACCCACATACAGTAGTATACATGATATAGGTAATTTTAAGCTTCATATATCACCCATATATTATTCAATACGTACGTTATGTTAGGTTTAACTTCGTTTACTCCTTTACGTTACTCTATATATATCGGCCAGTCTAATCAGAGTTCATCCCTCAATCTTTTTCAATATTCAATACAGGGTTATAGAAAAAGAATGCCCTCATTTTCATATTAAAACCATTTAAAATCTGGGTATTCTTATACGATGACTGTATATCAGTCAGTGTTGGCAATGGACCTTTCAACTCCACCGTCAAACGATGAAACAATCATCTGAGTAGCTGGCTGAACAAGTGCGATTGAGCTGCCCGCATTATGATGTTAAGAACTCTATAATCTACGTATAAAATATTCTCAAGATCATTACATCTCAGGCGTGCGTTCTCAGTGAGCCAAGTTCACAATAATGTATATTTTACAGTCCATGGACACTCGATATTAGGTTGAAGGACTAGAGCCTTGTGAATAGCAATGTATCTGTGTGTGTGTGTGTGTGTGTGTAATAATAATAATAATAATAATTAACGGTTTATTGAAAGAGCTTGGCAGCCAGAAGGCTGAAAATATACAGTTACATATTTGGGGAATGGGTTACGAATTACAAATAATATACAAGTGACATAAGTGACACAAATAAGACATATAGTAACTTAGATGGGGATCAGCTCAAAATACAGTTCATTTCAACATAGTGACAGTGTAGGGAGCAGTGTTTACTGGGAGTGAATACACTGATTTATTACATGTTATTGTGTGTGTGTGTGTGTGTGTGTGTGTGTGTGTGTGTGTGTGTGTGTGTGTGTGTGTGCGCGCGCGCGCGCGTGTGTGTGTGTTCGTCTTCGTGTTTATATGTGTACACGCCTATATATGTGTATGTCTCTCTGAATATACTAAAACAAGATTAGTAACAGCAGGAAAAAGATGGCAACAAAATTACAACAGTATAGCAGCAACAACACCTCAAGCAGGAACAACGAAACACGGACAGCCTTATAAAGTACGAAGCAGCAACAGACACAACATGAAAACAAAACATTGCCAATTATCAGCAACTTGATTATAACAGCAAGAGCAGCAGAGAAGCACAACAGTCGCAACAGCAACACAGTAACAGTAAACACAGCAGCTGCAGCAACACTTAAACAGTGTTTCCTCCATCACTACCAACACAGATACGACCCCAGCAGTTGGCTTCCCTTACCTACCCACTATCGTTCATTATCAAGGTCAAGTGACCACCAACTTGCTAACACACTAAAGTACTTGTATTTCACACTATAATCACACTTTTTACCTATTCACCTCTTGCCTACGTTTCCTTAGACATAAATCACTCCTTGTCTAGCGTTTTTTACCGTACATTTTAAACTTGTTGATCCAAAATATAATTCTATGGTTGTTTTATTATTATTATTATTATTATTATTATTATTATTTTTATTATTATAATTATTATTATTATTATTATTATTATTATTATTATTATTATTATTATTATTATTTTTATTATTATAATTATTATTATTATTACTATTATTATTATTATTATTATTATTATTATTATTATTATTACTTTTATTAACATTATATTATTTTCGTTAGTGGGCTGGTGGCTTGGAGCTACCTAGACTCTTGGGGTTTCAACTCCGCTTTTTTACTCACTGGGGTAAGAAACAGGAATTTTATCCCACTTAAGAGGTTTTAGGTTACTTGGGTGTGGCTGCAGCAGCAAAAGGTATTATTAGCATGAACATATTGAGTTTCACAAGACAGACTACATAGTATTAAAAGATAATTTATAGAGTATAATTGTTTATACTGTATTAATCTTTTTTTTATCGTCCTCGTCTTCTTCATCTTCTTTTTACCATCTTCACCACCATCATCATTGTCATCTTTTTTTTTTTTGTTCTTCATTTTCTTTGATTATTGTCTGTCTCTATGTCCATATATTTATTTTATTTATATATCTGTTTCTCTCACTCTTTTCCTCTGCTACTCCTCAGCCAATGTTTTACTCCACGGTATAACACTAACAAATATCCCTTCTTCTAATCTATGTCTCTTCAAACTAGTGTTTTAATAATAATAATAATAATAATAATAATAATAATAATAATAATAATAATAATGGTTGTTATAGTAGTAATCACAGCAGCAGCAGGAAACAATATCGTTATTACATTTACAGTATCCACACTACTGATTTCGTAATATTTCACTTCCAGTTTTTATTCCTTCACGTCTTCTTTTTTTCCGTCTTGCAATATTTTTTTTTATATGGAGTTGCTAGCCAAAGGACTTAACTGTTCATACCCTCACCCTCCCTCCCATCTCCACCCACACCCTCACCCTCCACCCTCCACCCCATCCCCACCCACACTCTAACCACTTTGGAAAAAAAAATAGTGCTGTTAGCCACGGTAGTCAGGTGTGGCCGTCACCTGTTTCCAAGGCTGTCGGGTAATTACTAAGAGACAGGAGACAGCCACGTAGGTAGTTGTCGCATTAAAACACTTCGGTGGCAGGTAGTTGGTTTTGCCACTGTCATGGGGTAGCTCGCGGGTACAGTGTAATGGGGTATCTCGTGGGTACAGTGGCATGGGATATTTCTTGGGTACAGTGTCATGGAGTGTCTCGTGGGTACAGAGTCATGGGATATTTCTTGGGTACAGCGTCATGGGGTATCTCGTGGGTGCAGAGTCATGGGGTATCTCGTGGGTACAGAGTCATGGGGTATCTCGTGGGTACAGTGTCATGGGTTATCTCGTGGGTACAGAGTCATGGGGTATTTCTTGGGTACAGTGTCATGGGGTATCTCGTGGGGTATCTCGTGGGTATAGAGTCACGGGGTATCTCGTGGGCACAGTGTTATGGGCTATCTCGTGGGCACTGTCATGGTTTTTTTACAGTCAAAGTCAAGAATAATGTGGTTATATGGAAATGATGAAAGAGAGAGAGAGAGAGAGAGAGAGAGAGAGAGAGAGAGAGAGAGAGAGAGAGAGAGAAGTAATATGCAAAGACGAGACAATATGACTCAGAGAAGATAATAGAAAAATTTTAGTATCAGAAAAAGGAGAGAGAGAGCACTATAGGAGATATAGTAGAAACAAAAGGATAAACAACGATAGAGATGAAGGTAGAGATATAAAGGGAAGGCGAGAGTTATCTTCACTCTATAGCAGTGAACTACTGTATGTGTCGTCATTCATTTTCGTCACTTTTACTGTACACCTCCCGGTATACGGCTTAAAAATGTTATTCTGTGCATGTGTTTTCCCCCATTAGCCCTCACGAAAAATAAATAAAACTTTATCCGGCAAATTAATTACCTGCAGTAGCGCGACTCCAAAAGGATTTTTAGCTTGTGTTTAACCTCGACATTAAACCAAGGCAATAATGTAAATTGTTTAACGGAACTTGTTTGCTAATATTTGTGATTCACAATAATACACACGAGGCTCAGCACACACACACACACACACACACACACACACACACACACACACACACACACACACACACACACACACACACACACACACACACACACACACACACACACACCACCCCACCTCATCTGCAAATTTGGTAAGAAGCTTCTGCACCATCCTCAACACCGGCTCCTACTACCACCTGAGATCCGTAGCCCGAGAATTGCTGTTCGACACCACAACCGCATCCAGCCCATACGTTCACGAACTGATGATCACTATAAGAACAGCCCAGTCCCAACCATTGTAAAAATTATCAATAACTTGTAATAAACCAGTGTATTCACTCCCAGTAAATCCTACTTCTTGCACTGTCACTATGTTGAAATGCCCTGTAGTTTGAGCTTTGCCCCATCTAGTTATTATATATCTTATCTGTATCACTTATGTTACTTGTATATTATTTGTAAATCGAAACCCATTCCCCAATTATGTAACTGTATATTTTCAGCCTTCTGGCTGCTATGCTCTTTCAATAAACCGTTAATTATTATTATTATTATTATTATTACACACACACACACACACACACACACACACACTATCGTATGACAGTTACAAAGCAAAATTTTTACATATTTGTTACAACACATATCTCAAGAGATCAACTCGAAATGTGACCTTAGTTTCAAGGTCTTCTCGTAATTTTAGTGTCCCTGCGTGTGTGTGTGTGTGTGTGTGTGTGTGTGTGTGTGTGTGTGTGTGTGTGTGTGTGTGTGTGTGTGTGTGTGTGTGTGTACAATAGTGAAACATTAAATCTGATGCAACATGTTTGTTATGAAACAGCGAGCAACTGCGAATTGCATAATGAAATTTCGTGGCAAGTTAGACAATAAGGCCTGAGAGGAGAATACAATGGCGGTCAACAGAGATTCGAGTTGAGCAAGACATTGTTGCTCTTTCTACCTAACTTGTTTTATTTTAAAAAAAATTAGAAAAGGCACCTTGTTATTCTTCTGCCGGTATTCTCTTGTCTGCACTTAGGGATAAGAGGAAGGAAAGAAACAGACATAAAGGAACAGAGGAACGACGATATATTTCCTTCTGACGGATATATGTACTTCACTGATAATGATTTATTAAATGAATGTTGATGATAAAGTTGATTCTGTGTTGTTAGTTGATATAATTTTCATCGTGATTCATATCCATATTACACTCCTGTAAGATTCACCTGAATTAATTCCTTTTATGACAACTTTATTAGTTGAGAGTCATTGAATATTATTTCACAACTTTCAGTTACATAATACTTAATAGCAATATCGCCAGTGGGTAGATACTGAACGCAGTTAAAAGTCCAGCAAAGATCAAGAAATTGAAGAGTTGCGTGGCTCGAAGCGCTCATAATTCCTGGATATTGAAACGTCCAATAAATATAATTTGTTGTGTCAGGCTGGGGTGTCGAGGAGTGGGCATAAAGCCGTGTTATAGTCGTGATGGTATATACATAGTTGACTACCTTCACGACTGTATCTGTTTGACAGGTTTTTTATCAGTGTGTTTTATGACATAATAACACACAAAAAGTCAACTGAGATCATAATTGTGAGGTCACGTAGAGTATCAGTTATGAAAGAGAAAAAAAATCACTATTTCGCAAATCGTGTTTGGGATCTGTTATCACCATAATATATGACATCAAAATAATTATCAAGGATATCTATTGAAACTTCACTAACAAATGACGCCTTTTTCATGACTATTTTCATATTCGTTCGTCAGGATTTTTTTCCCGCCATATAATCCGTGAGCTAATAACAGAGAGGACGCCGAATAGTGTGCTCTTGTTTGGTCATGGAGAGTTGTGTATCTGTAATCGTTAAACCATTTGAACTCGTAAAACGCACTGTACGGTTAGGCACGCACACTAGGTACACACACACACACACACACCATCTGTGAGGGAATTACTACACCACGTCAAGCCCCTCATAACACCACCTGTGAGGGAATTACTACACCACGTCAAGCCCCTCATAACACCACCTGTGAGGGAACTACTATTACACGTGATGCCTCTCATAACGCCATCTGTGAGGGAGTTACCACACTATGTGTCTGCTGTTCAACATCTCAGCACACATGATCTACGTGACCTCCACTGTAAACATTAATCTGTATGTTCACTGTATGTTCCTTTACCTTTCTCTAATGAAGGCTTTTGTTAAACCACCATTGTATGTAATAAGTCATCTATGTCCAATGTATAATTTCAGCCTTCGGGCTGCAGAACTTTTTCGGAACTTTTTCAATAAACCGTTAATTATTATTATTATTATTATTATTATTATTATTATACACACACACACACACATATATATATATATATATATATATATATATATATATATATATATATATATATATATATATATATATTATATTTATTTATATTTATTTATATATATATATATGTATGCAAAAATCACTGTAGGTGCGTGATCTAGGTATATGCTGATAACCACAAGGAAAAAGAAAACACGAAGTGTTTTCTTTCCTTAATGGTTATATATATATATATATATATATATATATATATATATATATATATATATATATATATATATAAACAATGAAAAAATCTTGGATAGTGACAAACATGGGAACACTGAGTTTATTGCTACTCAAGTATAGACATATACACGATGTTAAAACTGATCACATAAATCATTTTGAGTGTTGTTTATGTTTAAAAGACGTTGGTCATAATATATCTTTTATAACTTCCAAAATAGCTCGATGCACCAAGTTCATTATATACTGTATATATAATATTGTACATGCAAATTATTTCTGGAATTTACGTTGAACTAGTTCTAGCGCTAACCTTGGGCTACAAGGTCCCAAGTTTGATCCCTGACCAGTATGGTGGCCTCTTAAACAAGAGACTTTACCACACACTTCAGTCAGCTCTGGTGTGCATAGACACGACCGCCCTGTAAGCCGCAGACCTTGATGACCGCTTCTTCGGCTTCCAGGGCTTTTTTATGTTATTACCATAAAAGAAGGCCACCCCGACCGATCTTTTACGAAGCTTCCATAATTGTTCTACTGAGATGTTGAAAGTGTTGCTATGGACGCGTCTGCACACCCATGTCTTTTCCCTATTATTAAATCATTGATCACCACGACAGGTAGGAGGATTTTGTAAAGCGGAAACAGGAACTTTGTAGAACAAAAATTTGAAGATGATAACAGGTATGTGAAGATCTTAGAGCAGGTGTTCGAAGACCTTAGAACTGGTATGTGTGTGTGTGTGTGTGTGTGAAGACCTTACAGCAGATATATGAAGATCCTCGTACAAGTATATGAAGATCTTAGAGGAGTAGGTGTGAGAGGATCGCAAATTAGAAAAACTGTGAATCTCCCGGCGTCTGCGAGGCATCAGGCATGAGCTAACGTGGAACTATGCGACACATATATTACAGTGGCCTCGCATCTTCGCCGGCAAGGAATAAAAAATTAAAATGTCAAACTACCATCGCTCCTCAGTGGCCACACCCTCAAAGGTCCAGCGAGAAGCAGTACGAGTAAGTGCGAATAGAGAACCAAACGAAAATGTTGATGAAAATTGCGAGTAAAGACGGCAGAGAAGATAAATTAAGTGATAATGGGCAGAGACATAAAAAAGACGGAAATATAAATATATTAAAGACGTTCGTAATATGTAGCCCGAAAAGAGAAAAAGAATTTGCCCGAGATTTGATATGTAGGGACAGGGAACAAGAGAAATAGATTTTTTTTTTTTTTACAAAACCAGGCTGTCGCCTGAGGAAGCTGGAAATAATTATAGGAAGATAAAATGGAAGTGGATGAGAGAGGACTCTGCAGGTGGGGCAGCTGAGGAGAGCCAGGATCAGAACATGCAACATACAATATATACATGAACATGGAAATGCAATAGTGAATGGAAGAGGGAGGGGAAGGGGAAGAGGAAGAAGGGTGTCACCAGATGAAAGAAGAAGGAGCTGTAGGAGGAAGAGACCCCGTTGCCCAGGGAGGTAGAGAGGGAGGGGGACAGGGGATCGGGTTTGGAGTTATGAAGCGGGTAGCACCCCCACAAGGGGCGGTGCGGGGAGGGATCGGACGGGGCGGGGCCCAGGTGGAATCCCTGTGGCAGGTCTGGGTGGGGCGGGGGCAACAATCCTGTCGGCACGGTATTCGTAACGGCGGCGCCCCTGCTACCTACCACCACCACAGTCGACGACCTTGACACGCCCATCTGGCCCAGTCCACACAGCCCAGCTGTATCTCTTCACCACACAACACTACTTCGTTACCACCTGAAAACCTCTTGAATTTTCTCAAGAACGTCTACGTTGTGAAAATTCATCCTGCACACCAATCTTTAATTGCCCCAGACAGACACAGTTACAACCACCAGGATCAGTAAATGTGTCTTTTGGTGTCGCATGCCAGAAAATAATCCGCTGAACTAAGCATTTTGACACAGAAGTACCAAAACCGCTGGATGTTCGACGCTGTGACACTGAGGCTCCCGTCCAGCCTTGAGAACCTGCCGCGTGGGTAACCTTCACGTGCTCTAGTTTGGGATCACGACCATGAGGTGAATCTCGTATCAATTGGATTGGCTGCAAGGTTGACTGTCTAGTACTTGTTAGTTTGACCACCTACAAGGTCGACTGTCTAGTACTTGTTAGTTTGACCACCTACAAGGTTGACTGTTTAGTACTTGTTAGTTTGACCACCTACAAGGTCGACTGTCTAGAACTTGTTAGTTTGACCACCTACAAGGTTGACTGTCTAATACTTGTTAGTTTGACCACCTACAAGGTCGACTGTCTAGTACTTGTTAGTTTGACCACCTACAAGGTCGACTGTCTAGTACTTGTTAGTTTGACCACCTACAAGGTCGACTGTCTAGTACTTGTTAGTTTGACCTCCTACAAGGTCGACTGTCTAGAACTTGTTAGTTTGACCACTTACAAGGTCGACTGTTTAGTACTTGTTAGTTTGACCACCTACAAGGTCGACTGTCTAGTACTTGTTAGTTTAACCACCTACAAGGTCGACTGTCTAGTACTTGTTAGCTTGACCACCTACAAGGTCGACTGTCTAGTACTTGTTAGTTTAACCACCTACAAGGTCGACTGTCTAGTACTTGTTAGCTTGGCCACCTACAAGATCGACTGTCTAGCACTTGTTAGTTTGGCCATCTACAAGGTTGACTGTCTCGCACTTGTTAGTTTGACCACCTACAAGGTCGACTGTCTAGCACTTGTTAGATTGAACGCTTGTAAGGTCTGGGTTTTAATGTTACATATCATCAGCCCCGCCAGCATGACACACATACATACGCCAAATAGACTTAAGGTGGAGCACCTGGTGTTGTTCAGCCTTACCACTGTAACTGTAGAACACATTGACGGTGAATATATATATATATATATATATATATATATATATATATATATATATATATATATATATATATATATATATATATATATATATATATATATATATATATATATAAAGGATGAATACCAGCTGCAACATATGGATGAACAGTAACATGTATTTGGTAACATTTCGACAAATCTCTTGTCATCATCAGTCCTAAAACATAAAATTAAATACATTAGCATCGAAAAAAAGAAACTCAAACAACTGTCACCATATAGTAATCGCATATATAACCGTATATATGGCCAGAGCATTTAAATATAGGTTCACTATTTCATTTGGCTGCATAGTGTTACATAAGTGACGCGCAAGTATGGTAATGTTGGTGTGAACATAATTCGCTGCTTTGTGATAATTTTCACTAAGTCTTTTTCTGAACTTTGTTTCCTTTTAAAATGACTAAACGCTAATTTCCGTTGCGTTTATTAAAATTCTAACTTCAGCCATGTTATTTTAAGAGCTCAATCGTGTCTGTTTAACTAAGTTTTAACTTTAGTATTGCTAATTTTACGCTAACTTCAGTTCATGTTCACTTAGAACGCTAACTTGGGAAGTGTTGCCAGGGCGTAATGTGATTGCACTCTTTTGAACACTTACGTTACTCGTGCTTTTTTGGAAATGATTTGTTCATAATCCTCAACTATTGACGAAATATTCAACCATGTCTTGAAATATATCCAACTTTATTGAAATGTGTCCAGTTATGTGAACAGTGTGTCAGGGTAGATCTATATCCGTCTACCCTGGTAACGTGACATCCCGAACACGACCATGATAGGGGGTAGTTCAACCCTTTGACAATCATGGTTAAAATCTTTTAGGTCTGTGATTAACCAGATAGGCAGGTCGACTCCACAGAAAGACAAACCGGTAGACAGAAACGATATAGATAGACACGCACAAACAGACAACGAAAGATAAAGATATAAGCAACAAAACAGACAAAACGGAGACAGATAAAAAGATAAAAACAGAGACAAAAACAAGTGGACAGACAGACATACCAGCATACACTCCAGACACAACCTGTGAACATAATCCGTAAGGACGATATCTTGGGAATACCAAAATTGTGGTTAAAACTCACTCTGTGTCCTCACCTGATGGCCTTTCCTGCTGCCCTTACCTGTCCCTCGCTTCACACATAAACGTAGTGGACAAGGCTACCAATGTTGTTTTTTCTTCTATGTATGTATGTATGTATGTATGTATATATGTATGTATGTATGTATGTATGTATGTATGTATGTATGTATGTATGAATGTATGTGTGTGTATCCTGGTTTGATTGGAGACAGTGGGAAAGTCCGGCTTCGAGTGACAAATGCCAACCAGTCCCACGTCCGACTAGAACACCGAGGTAAATTGTTCGAAAATAACAATAGAAATGGAGATTTGTTATTTTGAGCGTGTATATTTTATAACAATTTTCAGTGTGTGTGTGTGTGTTAAGCACATATGTGTACGTTTTGAGTGTATTTATATATGCGTGTGTGTTTGTGTAAATGACACAGGTGGATAAGGAGGTAAACAGAGAGAAGAATTAAGATAGAGAGGTCAGATAGACAGACAGAAAAACAAACTGGAAGAAGAGAGAGAGAGAGAGAGAGAGAGAGAGAGAGAGAGAGAGAGAGAGCATCAAAAGAAAATAAAAATCAGGCAGACAAGCAGGAAGGGACAGACAACATGCGTGTCTGTTTACGTTTGCTTATTCAGTTGTGTTTGTATGTTTGTCTTAGCATAATTTTGTTTAGTCCCGTGTCATTTGTACGCCTGTGCTGCTTCAGACTTTTTTTTTCACTTCTTACTTTCCAGATGAAGAAAAACTAATGTGTATACAGAGCGAGTGGTCAATGCTCGAGAGTTTTAAGGTGTAGAAATCAGCAGAAGTTTGAACACGTTGCAAGTAAAACACTAGAATGTTATTCGTTGACAATGGAGTCCTTCTGAGACGGATTGCAAATGCTCTTAAAGGAATATTTACCCAACAAGTTCTATTAGGGAGGAGAGTTCGGTCTATGTTTGTATATGCAGCTTTCCAAGGGCCCGAGTGATAGTCTAACGTACAGTATGTATGCGTTGCGATTATTTCAATTGTAAAATGTTTTTACACAAACTAACATTCACTTACAGCATACAGTATGTGCACTTTGTGCTAAAATTTCTATAATAATAAATATACATTCGGCAAACACCACCTGACCGATTAATCCCCCCCCTCCAAAAAAAAATACAAATAACAAAACTGTAGATAGCGGCATGTAGCGAAGGGTTAAAATGAAAAGTAATTGGCAACTCCATAAGTTGCTCAAGAATCAACTCTCTTCCTCCTTGCCCTACTCTGAAAACTTTCATAAAAAATTCTAATTCAAGTCAGATTCGGGACTTACTGTAGGTACTTTGAGGGGTGAACTAGCAGAAGGTACAAAACGAATTCCTCGATTTTCATATTTTGATCGCAAGTTTGACTTTTGAGAAAACAAATGGAGTACAAAGGAAATGTTGGAGCTCTAGACCACCAAGCAACATCGTTTCATTCAACTAAATAATTATGCAATATAATCATACATAATCTCACCCGCATGATTAATATTATCGTATTTTCCTCCACTTCAGCATCGTCCTCCACTATTCCATTAAAACCAGCCACTGAAGGTCGTGTGGAATTTTATCACGTATTTACAACAATCAGTAGGTTAAGGGAATCCGCTTATCATCTTCCTTTGTTCATTGAGGCAAGAATGGTCTCAACAACTGATACAAAGTATGAAGAAAATTCTTACTGTTCTAAAGTAAGTTTGATTTTAATTCATACAAATATATAAGTTACTCTAACATAACCAACATTGATTCCTTCACACCTGCATACGCCATTCTTTACTTCACGGTTTGTCGTGTGAGTCAGGGAGGCTAAGACAGGCAGGCGGTTGAAAGAAAGAGTAAGAGAGACAGACGTATAAAAAGTTACAGACAGACAGACAAACAGACAGACAAACAGACAGACAGACAGACAGAGTTCGACAGGTGGGTAGGGCCCGCCTGACCATTTGACATTTAACAAGAGGTGTGTGAAGTGTGGCAGGTGGAGTAATGCTGTCTCACAACATCTCTTAAGTGTGACCTCGCCCTGGGACTGATGCTGATACCAAACACGTCATACCTGCGTTCTCTCTCTCTCTCTCTCTCTCTCTCTCTCTCTCTCTCTCTCTCTCTCTCTCTCTCTCTCTCTCTCTCTCTCACGTGTTAAGTAATAACCTTTTTACTATTATACTGTTCCGTTTACAATGAAACAAGTAAAAATTTTCTTTAAACTAATCAATATATGATAAAAAGAGAAGGTGATATAAAACCAAATAATTCGGTCGTGATGATGACTTCTGTGAGTAACGTCGTCTTCCTCTCCAGTCTACATCAAGACCAGGAAAGTATTTGTCAACCTCTCCAGCGTCTCTTTACAAAAATAAAATAATAACAATAGTTTATCGAGTTTGGGAGAATAAAAAAAATACAGTATTACCATTTTTCTTCTGCGTTAAAAGTGGGTCAAATTTAAATCCTTTTCGTTCTTAGTACTACGTTTGTACAAAAAAATATGAATAACTGAAAAAAAAAAATATCAACGAAATTTACTGGTGTTGTATATGAAGGTGTTGAAGCTAACTCACTTTATCCCAACGAGTCACATGTCTGAGGCTTCCTTCAGGTGCTTCTGACACATTACTCAATATCTCTTGCACGAGAAAATATTCATCACATGGAAGAGAATGACAGACACAGCGGAAAGGTATGAAGAACAAAGAATTTAAACCTTAGGGCACAATGGTTTGAACTATAACCCTAACCTAACCTAACCTTCGTCTTTGATTAATTAAACCATTGTCGTAAGAGGGTTAATGCTAGTAGTTAACATCTTGTAGATTAAGCAGCGATCACGAGAAAGCCGCAGGTTAAAGCTGAGGATGGCATAAGGACAGTTCCCTCTCTCTCTATGTATTTGTTTCAGTAACAAGAAAGTCTACAGAGAGTTTCACCCTCAGGAACATCATAAGATCACCACTTAATGCTATCTATGACACCCAAGTGGTCACAGTTCATACTAGGATATGGTATTAAACCCAAAAGAGAATGCACACACACACACACACACACACACACACACACACACACACACAGCACTAGAGGTCATATCATAGACTAAGTGACCTCGTAACTGGGCACACTGTGGTGAAATTGGAGGTTGATTCCTACTCAAAAATAAATTCTCTGCTATTCATACACTACATTGATTGAATCCTTTTTACCTTAACGGGGATGAAACCAACAGATCTAGTTAGAGTTAAGTCTTAGTCCTACTTCGGCACTATTTTCCTGTCCCGCCTTAAATTAACGTGAAGATTTAACGTACGAATCTTTAAGAATCTCGGACACAAAGCAACTAAATGAAGATTGCACCTGGCAGCTACCTTCTGCCGCAATGTGCAGACACGGCCGCGTCTCCACGACATCAAAGGAAAGGCAGTGTGTGTGTGTGTGTGTGTGTGTGTGTCCTGAGGGAAAGGCTCAAGATGTTCTTGGTTTCTCCAGAATATCCTTCAGAATGCTTTCACCTTAGTTTCGAACCGTCGGGTTGGTGAACACTACTTCAGTTACCATCGTCACCAACACCACTTCCTCCAACACTACCTCGGTTACCATTGCCCCCCCCCCCTCCCACAACAACAAGAACCATCTCCACCGTTGACAATATCAACACGACCACGACAAGAATTACAGTACGTAAGGGAGTTCTGAGGTTTCATACACTTCCGTAAGTGACGGGATCTGGACGCTTTATTCTCCTCCTCCTTTCCTTCATCCTTGTCCTTCCCCCCCAATCTTCCCCCTCCCCCCAATCTCCCCACCATCTTCCCTCTCTTTCCCCTCTCCCCTGCAGCCTTGGACATCGTTGTAACCGGAGGACCAGTAAGGGGGTAGATGATGGAGGAAGAGAAGTTGAAAGAGACAGAGCAGGAAGGGAGGAGAAGAAGGATGACGGAAGAGGAGGGAAAGCGCACTACTAGAGGATTTTTAGCCGTGTGATTGTCTGAGAACTCATAGAGTGAAGGAAAATTCGATATCAGACAATTTGTCACTGGACAATTCACCAATGGGCAATATGCTCACTCACAATTCACCGTCGGACCAAAATGAAAAAAAAAAATCATCTTGAAAATTACAGTACTTTTTCCTCCTCTCGCTGGGGACGTATTGTCAAGCTCAACGCTGTCTATCTGTCTGTCTGTCTGTGTGTATGTATATGGTTCATATTTATGTTTACCCATCTGCCTGTCTCTCTGCGATTGTGTAAATAATAATAATAATAATAATAATAATAAACGGTTTATTGAAAAAATTCTGCAACCCGAAGGCTGAAAATATACATTGGACATAAATGACTTATTACATACATTGGTGGTTTAACAAAAGCCTTCATTAGAGAAAGGTAAAGGAACATACAGTGAACATACAGATTAATGTAGGTGTTGAACAGCAAACTCGTAGTGTAGTAACTCCCTCCCAGATGGTGTTAGGAGGAACTCATGTGGTGTAGTAGTTCCCTCAGATGGTGTTATGAGGGACCTGGCGTGGTGTAGTAATTCCCTCGCAGATGGTGTTATGAGGGGCCTCACGTGGTGTAGTAATTCCCTCACAGATGGTGTTATGAGGGACCTCACGTGGTTTAGTAATTCCCTCACAGATGGTGTTATGAGGGACCTCACGTGGTGTAGTAATTCCCTCACAGATGGTGTTATGAGGGGCCTGACGTGGTGTAGTAACTCCCTCACAGATGGTGTTATGAGGGGCATCACGTGGTGTAGTAATTCCCTCACAGATGGTGTTATGAGCGGCCTGACGTGGTATAGTATTTCCCTCACAGATGGTGTTATGAGGGACCTCACGTGGTGTAGTAATTCCCTCACAGATGGTGTGATGAGGGACTTGACGTGGTGTAGTAATTCCCTCACATATGGTGTTATGAGGGACATGTGGTGTAGTAATTCCCTCCATCTATCTGCATGTATGTGAATTTATATCCTCACAATTTTCTCTCGATCGAGAATGAATAATTCTAGGAAATTGACCCATCGGTGTGTATTTCTAAGGTGAAATCATTAGACAGCATACAATTTGTATACTTTGCATATGGAAAAACAGACTGAATGAGAGTTATAGAAGAGTGAAAGAAGAGGAATGAAAATCAGGGAAGCTGTTAAGATCTGGGGAGACAGGGTGGACACTGGAGGAACTTCATTAAACAGTCAATGCACACCTGAGCGTTGCAATGGCATTATGTGGTCAATACGGGGTTCAAAGTCGGTACCTGTATGTGTGTGTGTGTGTTTGTGTGTATGTGTGTAAATATGATTGTCATACTGTATCTGTGGGAGTACAAATCATTGCCATGTGAACTTATATATATATATATATATATATATATATATATATATATATATATATATATATTAATGACAATTTTATTTACACACACATACATCACACTTCTAAGTTGGCATAACAATGAATATTAGATCCATATTCATAAAATAAACGTTTCATTCACACACAAACACTAGCAGGTCCACAACACAAGGTCATGCCGTATTTACACCCTGGATATGACCCCACAAGTAGGTATTTACATGATTTGATACTCAGTGGTAACTTAGGGTTTACCTTACATATCTTACATATATGTGAAACACAACCATAAAATCTCTCATACACAGCAAATTTGCCAACCAAAATTCTGTATTATAGGTAAATATTAATTAAATGGTCGTAAATAACTGTAGAATTGCATTTCAATAATGAACACCGCAGCGGCTTGCAATAAAAGTATTTTACGCGATAGTGAGAGTGTAAAGGGCTCCATTAATAGCTAAATATTATCACATAATTGAAATTTAATGTGCAATATGCTAGCAGCGCTCAGTTTTTGTGAATGCAAAAGTTTTTAGCAATTATTTGATCTCAGCATGACTTTGTAAAAATCCCTGATCTGTTTTTGTAAAATCTAATCAATGTGAAGGTCATGAGTGACGCTCCATATTTGAGGGCGTTTGCCATAATAAGTCATAGTTGCACCAGTAATAGCTCATACACATGTATTAATAGCACCTGTCTAATCAGTTCTAACTAGTTCAGGTGCCACACTATATTTAGATTTCCCTTGAATTTGTACAAACTTAATCTCGTTTAATCCATCTACTCTAGAATGATTCATAAGTGAGTGTATCATTACATAAGTTACGTTAATTAGTTAAAATTTACCCCAACCAACCCTTATTACTCCAATTTTTAATTATGATTTTGATAATCATATTACTGTAGACTTAATTGGTTAGTTATTTAACATATTAAGACTAAAACAAAATGGACACAGGTGTGCGTCCGAGTGCAGTACCGGCCATGCTGCCTCCTTATGTACCGAAGGCTTTGTACTGTATACACTATACAGTGTCCTGTACCCACACTGTCCCTAACGGGCAGCCATGCCTATGGGACCCACTTTCACTTTCTCTTTCACCCTTATTCATCACAATTCTAATACACCATCAAGCTCCTCAGGGACGAGATACCAGTACACAACAAACGTTCCTTCTCTGGATTGCTATACTGAGACGCTGGAACAAGTTGATAGATGCTCTGGTGTCTCTGGTGGTGTCGATGAGCCTGGGACCCAATTCATTCAGTAACTTCCAGAGTCTCTGAGCCTATTGGGACAAAACACTATTGAGGGTTTAAGGTTAGTGTACTTTACTTGCTTTAGGTTTTTCCTAAAGCTTGCTCCTCTCCCCGCTCCTGCTGTACTGAGGTGAAGGTAAATGGGCGGCAAGTTGGGAGCACATGTGTAGCTCCCCACCAGCTGCTTACCTTCCTTCCAGGGAGTCAGTGTGATTCTGTCTGGACGTTTGTTATCGGACCTTTAGACCTATGGTAGGCAGATCGCAGAAGTCAGATTCCTTTTAATGACGTGATTTACTTCCTTGGGCCTCGCATGCCAACCCCCAGATTTTCCACATATGAAGGTTTGTCCATTTGTTTTCACAAATATACTTGTGAACAGTGTGGATAGGAGCCGCAAGACGAAGGGCATAGGGATCGAGGCGGGTGCCAAAAGAGTAGTTTAGGATGGCCTGAAGAAGTCCGGAGCTAATGTGGAAGATTGACACGCCCAGATGAGTAGATCTCACTGCCTGCAGTCGCGGTCTCTCTCTAGGATCTAGGTCATATGGTGCTCTCTCAAACATGTTCGGGGCATTCTTCTCCGCGATGGGTTTATCCAAGTGGGTTTGTTTTCTGTCCTTTGGGGGCGTTGATTTAGGTACTTGGGATGTTAATGGTCTCCCAACGAGTGGCTGCTTCCCTGAAGCGCTCACTGGAGTATATATCTCGCTTGTTAACTGTACAGGACTCTATCACCAGTGTAAGCATACTGTATTCGATAAACTGTAAGACAGTACTGTAGAGGAGTTAGTAATAGTAATAATAATAATAACAATAGTAAAGCCAATAATAATAATAATAATAATAATAATAATAATAATAATAATAATAATACAGATAATAATAATGATGATAATAATAATAAAATAATAATAATAAAATAATAATAAGAAGAAGAACCTGAAGAAAGAAGGCCTCAGTAGCAGCCACCATAAACAGTGTGGTCTGCTCTTCTCCCAGTAATGATATTCAAGGCATCAAGGAGGCGCTGTCGTGTAACTGGCTGGACTTCACTTGCCCATCGCGCACTCTCCTTTATCGCATTCCCAGAACTCATCTCCGGGACGCCTTTCCTGAACGGCCCGCTCTTTGATCCCCTCCAAAGAATCCCTTCTCAGAAGACTCTGAGTATCCGTCTCGATGAGCCGCTTTGAGCCATCGGCCCCTCTCGCCTGTTATCTTGAGCAAATAGCGCGATCGACGCCGCCTTCAGGAGTGAGCTCCGGTAAGATGGCACATCGTAAGGCTTGACTCAACCTTTGGGTCCTATCTATATAGTTTCGTACGTCCTTCTCTCTAACTCGTTCTGCGATAAACCAACGAATTACGCCACAGAAGACATGACGCAAAACAGGAGGCTAAAACAAGATTAAAAATTTTCCGTGACTTAACATGCTATTCTTGGAGACTCCGGGTGTTGGTGGGTAGTTGGCTTGGGTGGTGCTGTCTGGTTGTTTCCTGCTGGATACGTCATCGTGGCATTCCCCTGATTGTAGTGCTAGAGGTGTGTGTGTGCGCGCGATAAATCACGCTAAAAGAAAAAGAAACATACATGTACAATTATGGAATGGTAAATGTTAAATATTTTTCGAGAAAAAAAGTACAGCTCGACATAACATTTTTTTGTGGAGATAATACTTGTGTCAGACATCCAGTTCAGAGATTTAAATCAAGACAGTTGAGGCCTTGAATGACATATTGTGAGCCGTGGAACTGAATTAATGAGAAGGTTATTTATTTAACACCAGCTTGTACAAGAGCTTCGACGAAGGTAAATATTGCAATCCTTAAAAGGCAGTGGGCAAATAGGTATGTACACTCGCCCGTATAACTTGAATTGCAGTACCTTGTTTAAAATAATGTCCTCCTTCAGTGCTTAGCGAGTAAAAACTATTTAAATGTGTTCTTTATTTTTCATGAAAGAAGAATGCAGCTGAGGGAGGATTATTTGATGATCACTGAAATGTCTCAGGTGTGTTAACTCCAGCCCAAGTAAATGATTCATTGTAGTTGGTTGTGTATAACTTGTGTGATGTTTAATATTAGATACCAACATGCAAACGTAGAACCTTAAAACCTTAATTACTGGTAGGGGTCATTTTACGATACCAAGACATAATTAACTGGCAGGCATCCCTTCGACTCATCATGCCGGTAATGAATTCTAAAGGGGCTTCGGCTTTTCTGCCTACATCGTCCTCCATTCATAGCTCTTCTGTGGATTAACATCCTGACAAATGGATGGAGTAACCCAATTGGTCCTGAACACTACATATAAGATTAGCATCTGCTTAGCCACCTTATCTCATTTGAAAAGGGCTCTTTACTTCTCCTTTTTTCCATATTTGGGGGTGAGACAATGACGCGCGTACACACACACACACACACACACACACACACACACACACACATATATATATATATATATATATATATATATATATATATATATATATATATATATATATATATATATATATATATATATATATATATATATATATGTATATGATTGTATAAAGAGGAACACATCCCAGAATATGTGGATAACACAACAAAGAAATAGAAGTAGAGGAAAATCATGATTAGTAGACGACGCCTTTGCCCATAGTCCTTAACGTCGTGAAAGTGAATCAAAGACCATGGACCAACGTCGACAATTAATCACAACTGTATCTTCAATTAACAATCTTCCCTGTAAGTTTGAATTAACTAAATCTGACTGTTCTTAAGATATTGATTGGATAGAATATACAAGAGAGAATGAAGAAAAGAACAGATGGAGGCGAGAAAAAGTGATTCTCTCTCACAGGATAGAAATACCCTTAGCTAGACGTTAGCTACGGCCAGAATCTTACTATAGGAGAGGAGGGGATACATACCACATATGCAGAGGACAACAGCCCAAGCGAGAGTGAATTGTGTTGGATTCTGCTCAACTATGTGGGGGAGATTGAGCAGGAGAAAACAGGCACCACACATAACAGTCTTAAGTCTACCAGCATTTCTTGTCAGGCTTATTCACATTATAGTCATCACCAGACATGTGACGAAACTCATACACTTATAGAAGACTTCCAGTTTATATTCAGTCGACCACGGTGACTGAGCCCTCTATGTGTGTGTCAGGAGGGGGGAAACTCAGTCAGAAATCCGAGAGAATCGCCGTCCAGAATGCGTACTGGCGAGGGATGTAGCCAACCCGGATGTCGATAAGTGTTGTGGTGCTCGTGCATACTCGGAGCGTCAGTATTAATAGGACAATGTAGAGAGCCATTGAGGGTGATGGCGTCCTCGGCTCGCCTCATAGCTCCCGGTATGAAGACAACGCTAGCGGCCAACATCACACTGCCACAGGCCAGCCTTGGGTGTTCGGGAACTAGATTATCCTGTTATATCATGACCCAACACAGACTCAATATTATCCTGTTATATTACGGCCCAGCGCTTAGACCCAATATTATCCTGTTATATCACGGCCCAACACTGAGACTCAATATTATCCTGTTATATAACGACCCTGCAGTGAGTCATCCTACTCCATCAGCTGTGATGTTTTATGGCCTCTACTTATCCATAACGAGAGTAACTTGTAACTGTGATTTAGTTTCAGTATTCCACGTGTCTTTTTACTAGGTTGAATTATTGTGTGTTTGTATTTGTGAATGCGTATGGTTGTGCGAGCTTGCGTTTCCTAGGTGTGTGTGTGTGTGTGTAATAATAATAATAATAATAATAATAATAATAATAATAATAATAATAATAATAATAATAATAATTAACGGTTTATTGAAAGAGCTTGGCAGCCAGAAGGCTGAAAATATACAGTTACATATTTGGGAAATGGGTGTGTGTGTGTGTGTGTGTGTGTGTGTGTGTGTGTGTGTGTGTGTGTGTGTGTGTGTGTGTGTGTGTGTGTGTGTGTGTGTGTGTGTGTGTGTGTGTGTGTGTGTGTGTGTGTGTGTGTGTGTGTGTGTGTGTGTGTGTGTGTGGAAGGGTGTGTCTGTGTGTATAGATAAAAGGTCAGAATCAAAGCTGAGTTAAAGACCTTGACTTTTCACTAACCTTTATCAGCATTAAGTGATGTCTTCCCTGGCCAACACCCAGTCTGCTGCCTTGTTAGAAGACGCCTCCGTCAGTAAGGCGAGTGTTAATTGTTAAAAATAATAGTAAGAAGAACAGGAAGATAAAGGAAATAATATTATTAGCAATAATAATAAGAATATTATAAATGATAATGATAATATTTGTTATAATGATGACCGAAAAATAATAATTGCATCAATATACTTACTCCTTCACAGCGCCTCTTACAAATTCACAGCGCTTCTTCCTCCTTCAAAAGCGCCTCTCATTTTTCCGCTGTGACCTTATTGCACCTTCAGAATGCTTTTCACACACACACATACACACACACATACAATCCTCGGCAATAACCTCGGGGCAAACGACGACGGTATTTGTATAAACCAAGAAAGGCAATGAAAAAGAATGACCAGATATGCATGTGAAAGAGGGTCAGTGACTTTAAGGTACTTCCCACTGCATATATTCACCGTATCTTTGGACCCTATGAATAGACGTTCTCATGCGAGCCATCTCAAAGACTGTTGCAATCCACATATGGTAGTGATGATGTCTTTAATCTTATGGGAGTAAAACTTCTCTTCTGGTTTAGGATGTTTCTATGCATAGGAGAATCAGCCATTTTTAGGAGAGTTGAGTGTCAGTTAAGGGTTTTGAACTGACTGTGTTTATGTTTTAAGAAGCGTGTTTGGCAAGAGTTAAGGAATGTAAAGGTGTTAGGAACTTCGTTTATGGAAGAAGGTTAACGTTAGTTTGTGTTTTAGTGCTAAGAATGTGTAAAAATACGTACATTTGTAATTTAAGTTTAATACATAATCCATACACATATGGACAAATACACACACACACACACACACACACACACACACACACACACACATCTACTTCTACACATATAAACTTATATACACATAGGAATTAACAAAGATAAACACACACGCACTCAGAAGTGTTTTATTAAGTCAGTGTGACCAGGATGGACACTGATAAGAGGCTCGTACTGCAGAAAGATTATTGTGTGTAGGTAGTGAGGGAGAGAGTGACGCCACACACATATCAATACTCAGTGAACCTTGGCCGGTGTTGCCGACGTCTTCTGTCTACTGACAGTCAGAAGACGAGCACTTTTTTTTATTATAATGCTAATAATAATAATAATAATAATAATAATAATAATAATAATAATAATAATAATAATAATAATAATGGTTGCCCCTCGTGTACGAGGAGGGCCGGCCCAAGGGCCACCTAGGCATGAATTTATTTAAGGTGTAGACGCTGTCGCCAACACAACAACCACACCCTGAGTTAACGAGTTGCATGACCCAGTGTCTAGGAATAGTCCAAGAAGACCGGACAACTCGCCAGCTGCAGTGGCTAACCATTACCCCGGAAAAAGAGATCCGCAAGTCGATTAACATCCAGGTTCCCAATTACTGCTGGGTAGACAGAGGCAAGTGGCGTTAAGAAACTTCCCCATAGCTTCACCCTGCCCGAGGATCGAGGCAAGAATACTAACCATTACACCACAAGTCGTACACACACATACACACACACACACACATATATATATATATATATACATACACTAATAAAGTTACACACACTTTTCATAGTCACATCTTTTACTGTTGGTTTTAATCAGTGGTACGCCTCGAGTCATTCATTACAGGTGCACACTCAGTCAGCTGACCACTACCACTACTCCCTCGGGACCTGACCACTAATATTATTAAAGCTCTATTGCTTTTCTCTGTTTCGCTTTTAGTCCCATTAGAAATTGTCGGCCGAGCTGAAAATGCTATCCCCGCTTGTAATTATTGTAAGAGGGACGGTAAAAATGTACTTTTGTGCGCCTGATGCTTTTATACCATAAAGCAACACGGTAACACTTTTTAGGCAGTTATTATTAGCAAATGTAAATTGAGACATGGAAAATGTAATTACATTGTCATGACTGATGGAAGAATTTAGTAGCCAATCTGAAATGGTTGACGACCACAGTCCTCCACTCTAAACGTTCTCGGGCTGTTTTATCCAATCCTCTAGGGTTTGTATCTCTCTGGGGACCCAGTTTTTAATTTCATTAGTCCATCATAGTCTCTGCCTTCACCTGGCCCCCCTACCCTCAAATTTGCCCATTAATATTTCTGTTATAATCCCCTCATCCTAATTATATGGCCAAAGTATCTAATTTTTCTTTGTACATTTCAAGTATTTTTCTTGAAGTTTTCGCTAATCCTATTACTTCATTTGTTTTCTTATAGTGTAGCTTATTCTTAGCATTCACCTATATCACCACATCCAAAGGCCTCCAACCTCTGCTGCTGTGTCCACGCTTCTGACCCATACATCAGTCCTTGCCCTATATAACTTTTCAGCAGCCTTTTTCTCAAATTAAAATTAATCTTCCTTTTCTTTGGGTCTTCTTGTCCTATTCTTGTTTTGATTTCTTCCTTCCAGTTACCATCACAGCTAATCTTACTTCCCAAATACACAAAATTTTTCACTTGTTTAAGTTCCCTGTTGGCTACCATAATTTTTATTTAGGATTTATTTCCAAATTGAAAACAACCAGTACTTAGTATTTATAGCATTAACTCTTAAAACATAATTTTCACGTTTTTACACTAATCTGTTAACGAGTTTTTATAATGCCTTATGCTAATACGATTTATAGTGTGTGTGTGTGTGTGTGTTTGTTTTAAGGAACTCAAAACCGGACCTCTCATGAATGTTTGACTCTCGTAGGCTCGGATACAACTGGCTCGGAAAGTCAAACTATTTTAGTACATGTGGTGGTGTGACTCGAATGATTAAAAGCAGACACGACGTAAACAACGTCGAGATATAATATTTTCTTTGTACTTAGCCGAGACACTTAATACCAGTATTATCGTTAACGAGTAATACGTGTGGTAATGATAAGGATGGTGATATTTATAGCAGCACTAAGGAAAAGGGTATTTTATTATTATTATTGTAGTAGTAGTAATAGTAGTAGTAGTGGTAGTAGTAGTACATTTTTTCTATTATTAGAATTACTGTTACCAGCGTCATTTTCTCATATTCAGCTTCAGAACCGCCACCCTCCCTCACCACACCTTACACGTCGCCTGTGGAATGTTAATCTAGAGCAAGTGGCGAGGCAGTTTGTTTATGTGTCCGGTCAGTCTAGCGCAAGCTCAAGGAAAGACCCGTGTATGGCGGTGCTCATGGCAAGGCCGGGAACCTGTTGTGGTCTATCCTCGGGGTATGTTGTGTAATGTGGCCCGCTATTTCTCTCTTTTTTCTCGTTTTTTTTTTTATTTCTGGCAAACCTGATTATTTAAAGTCTATTTATTTATGGAAATTCATGATTACTTAGACTGGGCCACAACATAACGTAAGCTAACTAAATCTAACCAAACTTAACGCTTGCTGAGTGAACATAACCTGATTTAATTAGCAACTAATTAGTGAGAGGATGCGATTAAAGTATTTCCGTAGGTTATTTTCACGATTAATCACCACAAATACAACTTTTTCGCCCCAGATCCTTAATAAATATGTTATGGGACAGTGGGTTACCTACAGTGAGATTCTGAATAATAATAAAATTTTGACAAATTTGGAGTAGTTTGTGGCGGAAACTAAAAAAAAAAAAAACATACAGCAAGTGAAGAATTAGCGATGACAAATGGAAAATGTGTGATTGGTTTTTAAGTGGTATTAGTACAACTGGTAGAATTGATTACTAATATGGTATTCTCACCTTAGGGCTTAGGTCCTCTTACGTGAGCGTGTTGGGATTTGGTGGGTTTGCGTTGACTTAGGTTCAGTTAGGTTAGGTTAAATTTATGTTGGGTTACATTACGTTAGGTTCAGTTTTATTAGATTACGTTAGTTTAGAAGAGTTAGATTATTTTGGATGGGGTTATGATAGACTAATTTAGGTTAGATTAGACCATTAAGAACAAAAGATATAACATAACAAAATAACAAATACAAACAGATTAGTTAACAGAAAATTAAGTAAAAGTCAATATATAGGTTAATGATAACAACTACTAACAACCATGGACACATACCGAGGCAACAGGTGATTGTGATCAAGGTAGGTGACGGTAGACAGCTCGGTTGGTCATTAATTTAGGTAAACAAAGCGACATCGCCAGGTACGGGATTGTGTATGAGTTGCGAATTATTCACATCCTGTTCTATCAGTCTCTTGAATAATGATTCTTTGTGTGTTTCTCTGAGTGTCCGCTTGTGTAACTGTCTATTTAATCACCTGTTTAGTCAGCCTCGTTTGCATATATTTATACAAAGAAGTGTTGGTAGATATACAAAAACGGCAGGATCTACACAAAGCCACACGAGATAATGCAAGTAAGCTTTTGTACGCGGATGTAAAGCCTCACACACACACACACACACACACACACACACACACACACACACACACACACAATAAATGAAAAAAACAAAAACAAACACAGTGCACCAACAGAAGGAGAATCAAAACCTGAAAGTTTATTCAGAACCGTCAGTACAATTCTTCATTATGCAGTACGCGACCTTACAGAAGTTCCTTTGTGGTGACACGTGCATATTTTACACAGGTATATTAATTTTTGATTATTCCAATATGATATTATTTAAAATATGCACTTCCAACTATTCTTGCTAGGCTAATATTATAAAGCAGTACTTACATTAATTCCCATGTTGTAATAATATGCTAAAGGTGCACTTAAAACCTATTTAAAGAAGTGATTGAATCAGTTCACCATCATAAATTTCCCCGACTCAGACTAAACACTATATTGATCTACCCAAATCTGACAGAGTAAACAGAGTATCGTGTTATTAGGTCCTCTACAGTGGCTCTCAGTTGCCCAGTCTTATCCACTTTCCCTTTATACCTGCAGTTTCTTCCCGGAAATTCTTATTCACATTCTTACTCTCTGTGGCAACTGTGTGTGTGTGTTGTTTATCTTGTCAACATTTCCAGGTGCAAATAATACGAGAGAGAGTGTGTGTGTGTGTGTGTGTGTGTGTGTGTGTGTGTGTGTTTTCTAGTCTAATGTCATGCTAACTTAAATCATTTTGATTAATTTAGTAACTTGCATTCCTTTAGAAATTTATCTGAAGGTTGCATGTTTAACACACACACACACACACACACACACACACACACACACACCACATACAACATTTAGGTTCCCCTCAACTCGGATCACCGGACTCTCAAAACCAATCACGATTTCTTGATTTTATTTGCACTCAATTTCCACTTCATGGCTCCGTGCCAATAACTCGTTGGCTTAGTCTGCCATCAAAGGCGAAACACTCATTTTCTACAACTCCTCAATGTCTAAGTCTTATCTGTATAATTTTATGTTAGTGTGTGTGTGTGTGTGTGTGTGTGTGTGTGTGTTCCGTCCGTGTATGTATATTTGTGTTGTCTATTAATGCACGTGTCTGTGAGTCTGCATATATTTCTTTATCAAATATGAATTATCGCCTTATTTCTATTCACTTCTGTTTACGTTTCGTCACACGTAAACAAACATATTACAACATCAACAACATAAACTGCAGTGAACCATAACCCAAATTTCAAGTTTTTCTTCCCAAGTCAATTAATTTCACCTGTGCTTTTATTTAGTCGTTCACAAAGCTGAAAATCAAATACATTCAGTTACTAGTATTGTTAGTTCAGGTTTTTTGTAATGAAAACAAACATATATATTTTTTAATTGTGCTTTCGGCAAATTATCATCAACTATTTCATAGTCATAACTTGTTTCTTGTTGTTTTTACCTTTTGACAAATAGAAGACCACGCTCCCTCACTACTGTATACCTGGAGGATATTCATGTATTCCAAAACAACAAACCAACAAAACGAACCTGTGGGATGAAGGTTAGGAAAATAGAAAACAAAAAAGGTAGAACTGAGAGAGAATACGATACTGCTTTTTCCTGACACTCAGTGAACCACTTACTCCTCTGAACCTGATCGTATCAGAGGAAATTATCACAACCAGTCCGCCCCCAGCACCCCCTCCTACGTGTGCCACCAGGGCAACCAGGAGCCTCGTCCTGAGGTCAACTACATTCCAAGGTCACCCTCCTGGTTTGTCCTCGGGCACTCCTCCTTCGAGTCGCCGGTGACGCCCTCAGCAGGTGGAAGACGTGGTGGTAGGTGATGTGTCTATGCCTAGTCATTACTGATACAACCGCTCCCATTCATGGGCACTCTCAAGGCTTTGGGGGAGGGTAGTAGGGTGGTGCTGGTGTATGGTCCTAGGGTGGTGCTGGGGTGTGGTTGTAGGGCGGTGCTGGGGTATGGTTGTAGAGTGGTGCTGGTAGTAAGGTTGTAGGGTGGTGCTGGTGTATGGTCCTGGGTGGTGCTGGGGTGTGGTTTGAGGGCGGTGCTGGGGGTTGTAGAGTGGTTGCTGGGAGTGTGGGGTGTATGGTTCTAGGGTAGTGCTGGGATGTGGTTGTAGGGCAGTGCTGGGTATGGTTCTAGGGTAGTGCTGGGGTATGGTTCTAGGGGTGGTGCTGGGGTGTGGTTGTGTGGTGCTGGTAGTTGTAGAGTGGTGCTGGTAGTAAGGTTGTAGGGTGGTGCTGTGGGGGTAGTGTTGAGTTAGTCTCTCTCTACAGCATATCTGCTGTCTGAACACGCGTACAGAACGTCAAAATAACGCTTACTTATGAATAAACACACACACACACACACACACACACACACACACACACACACACATATGTATATTCGCTTTCATACACTCACAAATATCCACAAACACCTTTATGTTATCTCTCACGGATACACAGATAAACATGAAAGCATTTAAAGAAATAAATGAACGCATTCAGACACCCTTTCTCTCTCTCACTCACAAACACTCATACACTCACACACAGACACACACATTCAAGGGCATCATG
>NW_024736071.1:15081919-15086919 GCF_018991925.1 Homarus americanus
TATTGTTATTATTATTATTATTATTATTATAATCAAAATACTGAAATTTACTCTCCTTACTCACCTGATAACTCTGACCTGTTTGACAGAGGAGACCAGACTCGTTCACTTAGTTTCAATTTGACCGTAAAACTCAGTAGTAGGAATTCTAACTATCATTAAACTAACGAACGTATTATTCCTCCAAGGTTGTGAGTAGCTTTTAAATGTTACCCTCAAAGCACAAGACTAACGAGTCAATGAAATCAGCCTTTTAGCGGCGAGAGGAGCAAAATAAACACCTTAATTTTATGAGAAAATGTGACATACTGATAAAGGAAAATATACAGAAATTCGATGAAATTAAGGAAAATTGCAGAAGGAAAACCTTCTGAGACTTGATAAAATTAAAGAAAATTCCAGAGACGAGTGAAAAATAAGAAAGAATTTTAGCCATTATTCAATATTTAAACAGTGCAAAGAAACGAATCTTCTCGTAGGCTTTTATCTTCATGCAGAACCAACAACAAGACCACCATTTTTTGTAGTCTCAAGTTTGCTCGGATTAACTGGGTATTAATCGCCCTAGGGAGGAGCTTTATGTGGCCTGAGCAACGTATATAACTACCTGAATTCTCTCCTGGAATTTATTCTTTCATTTAAAAAATAACATGAGATTTAATTTACAGGAATAGTTACCTGTAGTTATATAAAGAAATAAGTTTGTCTTGTACAGTTTGCGTGAATAAATATTGCTGTTAAAAATAGATAAATTATTAAATAACACGTTTCTACAAAATTATTGTATTCTGTATCGTTTTTATTAATTATTAAAGCATAATAGTTGTATATACGTTAAATATATGAGCAAGTGCATATCTTTTTCTATGTACGTGTGTGTGTGTGTGTAAGTAAACAGCAGGAGAGCTCGACGCACCAGGAAGGGAGAGAGCCCACCAAGGTATCCAAGGCGTTAGCACAGTTAATAGAAGATGAATCATCTCATGTTGTATATTGAGGAGGGGGGGGAGAGACGGACAGAGGGGAGGAAGATAAAACATGTTAAATAAAGTACTGGGTAAAAATAGAGTGCTAACAAGAGAGCATTGCAAATCAGGAACAAAGAAAGTAAGAAAATAAGAGGAAGGGGAGGAAAAATGAGTTAGTGAGTGAGAGTGAGGAAATAATAAGACCGAGGGAGAACGAAGAAATAAGAAAAATAAAAGAAAAAGAAAACAAGAAATATAGATAGGAATAAATAAAGATAACTATTACACACATACACACACACATACACACATCCGGGTACAACTAATTGCCGACAAAAGAAAATGTCATATCAGGCGACGAAGGATAACCCCACCACTCGGTACATATCATCCTGTCTTAGTATTATGGTGTTGGTCAGGGTCGCCCTCTATTCTCACCTTAATAAGACTCATAATCGCTTGACGCCTTCCACACCCCACACAACACATACTAGAAATAATTCATTATTCTTAATAAGTTGAATCAACTGTGTTATAATTCTTCCTGAAGCTTCTGGCTCACTGTAAGGCTCTATCAACAACACAAATATAACACCCGTGGTTAAATATATTGTAGCTTCTGAATCATAATAGCCAAAAATTCTTTTGGTAAGATGTCAATAATGATACGACTGTCAACATGACTGATATAACGAAAACATTATATCCATGTAACCTTAATACCAAATATGACAGCTGGCATGGTCAGCTAACAAGGTCCAACCGACATAACAGTGTTCCCAAATATTTTCACTTTACTGTAACTCAAAATAGCCAGAGAAACAAAAACTACCCGATAACCTTGTTCCTACACACACCCACACACACACACACACACACACACACACACACACACACACACACACACACACACACACACACACAATACTTTTCATCATGGAACACATATCAACGCATCAAGGTCTAGTTTACCGTTAGGTGTGGTCAGGAACGAGTGAGGTTAGGTTGTTGGAATACCTTGCATGCAAACACCTGCCCGCCTCCAGGTGATGCCGTGAAAGGTGGCAGAAGAAAGTCGATGTGTAGTGACTCGAACCCACAATTATGTTCTTTACCTCATACTTACTGTACAAGATGTAATTTATATGATTTAACAATATTTTATTTTATTTCTCATGTGATCTAGTACTTATGGATCACCTGATGTTTATGCACCGTGGCTTATTTCACCTGCTGATTAAAGACTCAGAATGCATACCTAACCTAACCTAACCTAACCTCCACCAGGTATAGTAATAATAAGGTGTTAATCATCAGGTAAATTAAGGTGTATTACCTAATTTTCACGTGAGCAGTACTTATTTTATCGACCTTTAAATGTATTTTGCCACACCGCCATAACATTATTCAAGACGGTGGCATAACGTGAGTAGATTGCCAAGCCCGACTCTATTTATATATACAGGTGATTATAGTAGGTGTACAAATCAAGCGCGGAATGAGTTACAGTGTTTAGTATTTGACATATATATTCGGGATATCATTCTCTATAGCTCCTGTGTCTTAAGGGTTGAAAGGTCAAAGTTCAAAGGTCAAGGTTAGGTATTGTTTAATTTTTATGTTTAGTTTTATATCTTTTGTTTTTATTTCCCTTTGTTTTGCTTAATTTATACTTTACATGGCTATAGTATACTCGATGTCAGCTTCTGTGTTCACTCGGATTATATTGTTGTATGATGGAAAGTCCCGTTTTATTGCCTCAGGACTCCAACGACTGGTTATTACTCTTATCAAGAATGGACATGAACTTACTTCCGGTAGCCTGAAATGAAAAAAAAGAGAAAGAGAGATTAAGAGAAAGAGAGAGGAGAGGGGGATTAGGCAAGATAAGAGGGAGAGAGAATGAGAAATGAAGAGGAAGAGATAGAGAAAAAAATGAAGAGAGAAAGTAAAATGAGGAGTAAGAGAGGGAGATTTAGGGAAGAAAGAAATGAAATATAAGAGAGATAAAAAAATCTACAACCTTTTAAATCATCAAAAACAACTTTCTGGGATCAAGTGGCCCCAGCAGGTGTCGTTAGCCAAGTAATGCCAAAACAAAACTGGAGTCTACGAGTCTTAGAAAGTGGTAGTGGTGAAATATCCCTCTACGTGTGCTGAGCTGACCCGGCCAATCTGCGGCGTCTGATTTAGAGGTTCCTCTCCCGGCAGGATGCTGCTTCTCTCAGCGGGATGCTCCGTAAAGGATTGGGACGGTTTCCTGCGCTACTTATGCTCCAAATGCTCACGCTGCGTCTGGGCTGGAAGTGATGATCGCTATCTTCCTCTCTCACCGTTCTTACGTAATTGGAGGAATTTTGAAGACGTTTGTTTGGAGCTTAAAGAATTTTTTTTTACTTTATGGATGATTTTTTTTTCATTGTTAAAGCTTTTTTATGCATTTTTCGTGTATTTATTTATTTATTTATTTTTTTAGAAAAGTGAATAATTTGCATCAGATTTGAAGGGAGACGAAAAACCTGCTCATTATTTTGCAAAACTTGAATAATTTCCATGAGTACATTTTTTTTCTGTAAAAATGGAAAGGTTACGAGACGTTGGCTTTAATTTATTTACGTTTGCTGGTCTTTATTTTCTCATTTCCTGGAATATTTGGCAGATGATTGAAATTACAGAGATTTAGTGAATTTACTTATGAGTGGAAAGATATAAGGAGAGTATAATTTACTTTAGTTTGTAATGCTTTTATTAATATGTCTTACTTGGATATCTTTCTTCTCTTCCATATACTCTAAATGCTAACACTGACTCTTATGCGGTACTCGATGGAAACCTTTGCACCTTCGAACTGACTATGACGGGGTGACAAAAACGAAGAACGCTTTTCTTGACTGAAACCCTACAGATTCTTCAAAACATAAACCTTTAATGCATACAACTATTCACGCATTAAACACATATATACATGTATTCCAGCGTCTTCTCTTACGCGAAGATTTGCAAACTTTAAACTTAAAAATTCTAAAACTTTTCAGTTCAACTCTCCAATTTTTTACCACCTGTAAGTAGCATTAAAATTCTGAACATGCAAGCGAAAATAAATAATCGGTTTTTGTTACATAAAAATCTGTATTCGAAATTTCTGGACACACAAGACAGAAATTCAAGAATCTTCAAGTATCTCAAGGATCTGAATTCCAAACTTGCGAATGAAGCTGAATCCGCAGCTTCAGTACCCACATGATAAACTCATCAGCTCCGGCAAAATAGCTCTTTAGGAGATTCTGCCGAGCTCGGAAATTGAAAAGTTATATCTGGAGGTAGTAAGAAGGCTGAGCCAGCGACACTAAAATCTAATCTTACTGCTGGAGAGGAGAGTCCCATCTCCTGCTGTATCAAAGACTACACATTAACGCGGCGGAGAGGCGTCTCTAAGAAGGGAAAGAGGGAGGGAAGAAAGGAACTCGTAGAGAAAAAGAGAAAGAGAGACAGAGGGACGAAGGAAGACAATAGCATTAAAACATCCCAGATTGTTTTGTTGTCTTTAATATATTTTTTAAAGATCACACACACACACAATTTTGAAGATAGAAAATACAATTTGTCTTAGAGAGGCGTAAGTACCCCTGAAGTGTCCCTAAGTTAGAATTTTTTGCGGTTGGTCCCAGTAATTGGCCCTCCCACCCTAAAAGTGGAACCCCTCATAAAAAAAAATCATATATTTTCTGTTTCCCAGCTACGCTTGGCCACTGTTTTTAAGACATAGAGTTGAAATTTTGTGTGTTCTTATAAATAGTCCTGAGAATGGCCCTGAGTGTTTAAATGAGTAGGGGGGCAGGTCATCCCCACTGTCTAAATTAGGAGGAAGTAACTGTGCAATCTTTAATCTTGAGCAGTGGACAGTAAAATACAAAAACATTGTGATTTTTGTGTGTGTATGTATGTATGTGATATCTCATTTGGCCATTCCTCAGCAGCTTCTCTCCGTGTTATCTCTGTCATATCTCAGTTATCTTTCAAAGAAAGTCTTTA
>NW_024736071.1:15089419-15194419 GCF_018991925.1 Homarus americanus
TTTATATATATGAGCACAACACAAGTGTAATCCTTAAGAAACATTATCACAGGAAGCTTAATGTATTTCATGTTTCTGTATCTAGACGGTTGCAGTCACTGTTGATACACGAGTCGACCACATCAACGTTAATAGTATTAGATAATGTTAAATTGTTCACGTTTGTTTCTCTATATTTCTTTGGTTTAGTAATTAAATTAAATATTATTATTCTGAGTCCAACGATTTTATTTAAATTTTTTGTGAGAAGTATTGAAGAATGAAAAATTCGAGGTTTTGGTATATATCTCACCGAGTACAGTCAAAACCGTCTTCGAAGCGCTAGTGAAACAATTGCTGCTAGCCATGACCCTCACCTATATTAAACAATTAAAAATCACGCAGAGAACAAAATATTCATAAGAAAAAAACAGACCATCACTGAGCATTTCTTAAATATGTATTATAGTAGTGCTCGTTGAATAAAATAAACAAAGTACTGTTCAGTCTTTCACAAATAACAAAGAAAGGATATTTACCTCACTGTGCATAAACTAATCAATTTGTCAGTTTTTTCACCTCTGACATAAAGGTTATTAAGCGGTCTGACGTTTTCACGGTAAAAGTGACCTTAGACCGCTGAGAGCTGCTCCAACACAACACTGATACCATCGTCAGCCGGCCGGGTGTTGTCAACTGAGTGTTAATTAATAAATAATGCAAAAATGATGATGAAGCTGCCGAGTTAGGCTTCATGTGGAAAAATGTTGGATGAGAAGAGAGACGGATTTATGATTTTGTTACGGAGATGGAAAATGTGTGTGTGTGTGTGTGTGTGTGTGTGTGTGTGTGTGTGTGTGTGAAAAATTAAAGAAAAGGAGAAACAGAGATAAGAAGAGTATGAGAGAGAGAGAGAGAGAGAGACATCAAATAAGATATAAATAGACAGAAAAGTCACTAATTACCAATCATTTAGTTTAACAATTCATTTACAATATTGGAGTACAATTTTCCCTGATCTAAATGAATAATTATGTCAGTAGAGTCTTCTGGTGTCGGTTAAATAATCATCACGTGTGCTTCTCCCTGGAATTTACAATTTGGTAATTGACACAAAGAGACCCGCCTCGTAAACCCTGGGGAAACTTTTTCTACTCACAAAGTCTTTACAGTAACAATGGCCAAACATTATCAACTTAAAACAAATTTTTTAACATAAACATTCTGTCTTTTAAATGAACAGGTTGCTGTCGTCTCCAGTCCTAGTATTTCAAAGAGCATGAAATCTAATATAAATTTTACTATTAAAACAATTTGGAAATGTCACAGAAATTTCCTGCATATTTGTTGGTGAATAAGCCTTGCAAATTCATTTGCTGATATGTACATATTTATGTAGGCAGACATGTAATGTCTAATGTTTATGCATGTATATATAGAAACAAATACCACAGTGGATTGTGGGAGATGACGACCAGGGAAAATTGTCCCGACTTTCCAAGAACGAACTCTGCAGTCTTCTTTATTACGAAGGGTCTTCTGAGCTTAAGTATTATCATTGCGTGTACTGCTGAGGGTGTGTCTACTAGTTGTTCGTGGAGTATGCATGACTATTTTTATGCAAACGAGCTAACACATAGATTGCACGTTTATATATATATAATTGAGTAAACTAGTACATAGGTGGGTGAGGAAGTTGGTGTCAGTGGCGAGAAGCACAAATAAAACTCACCAAAGAATACATCACTTCACCCCCTAACCCTCTCATTCTTCTCCAAGGACAAATTCTTTCTTAGGGACACGCCTGTGGCAGAGGTGAGTGGGTGACGCCCCTCCCCTCCTCTCTCTCTCGCTTTCTCTGTCTCTTTATATTATCTCTCATTCTCTTTTCTACCTCTCCCGGCTCCTCTTGACGTTCTTTGTTTCTTTCTTTTGTCATCGTTTTATTATTCCTCCTTTCTCTCTTTTGTCATTCCCTGACTCTCCTCTTCTCCCTTCTTTGGTTTCTAATCCTCTCTTCACTTTTCTCTCTCACGTATTCCCCCCTTGCGTCTCCTTACTCTCCCTTTTTGTCTCGTCTTCTTCTTCTTCCTCCTTTCAGTATCCCCTCTCCTTTCTCGCATCTTTCTTTCTCGTCCTCTTTCTTATACTCCTACTCCATTACCTTCATTCCTTCTCCTCTCCCTCCCTCTTCATCCTCCTACTTCTTCTTTTTCTTATCTCTTCCGTCTTTATTTCTTGTTCTCCTCTTATTTCCTCCTCAATTTTCTTTTCCTTTTCTTCTCCTCCTCCTTTTCTTTATCTATCTCCCTCTTTCCGCCTTCTCTTCCTTTTCTTCTTTCCTCCTCCTCATCCTCTTCCTTCTCTTTCCTTTTCCTCTCTCTCGTTCCTTTTCCTCTTCCTATTTCCCACTCAGCATCCCTCTTTCATCCTCCTCACTCTCCCTTTTTTTTACACCATCTCTCTCTTCTTTTCCTCCTCCTCCTCTTTCTTTCTTTATCCCTCCCTTCCTTTAACCACTCCATTACCCCCCTATCCTTCTCATCTCCTATATACTGTACCTGGACTTAGCTAGTCTGTCGTGTTCCTGTTTTCTGCTACATTAACGGGAAGGGTACGTATGAAGGGAAGGAAGGAAGAAGAAGGGAAAGGATGATATTGAGAAGTGGATGGAAGTGGAAGAGGAGGAAGAAGGGAAAGAAGGTATTAAGGAGTAGGAAGATGAGAAAGAAAGGAAAGGATGATATTGGGGAGGAGGAAGAGATAGGGTGGAAGAGAAAGAGAGAGGGGGTTGGAAGACATTAACAGAGAGGAAGGGGGAGGAGGTAAGAAGGAAGAGGAGGAAGGAAGATATTGAGGCGGATACGAGGGAGGTGAAGTGGATTCGAGAAAGGATAAGAAGAAGTAAAGGGAGGAAGAAAGATAATAAGGTTGGAGAAGAAGGAGGAAGAGAAGGGGGATAAGATAGGAGAAGAGGGAGAATAGCACTAGAATTGGGAAAGGGATGATGGGAGGAAGAAGGAAAGTAGGAGGAGAGGAAGGAAAATGGAAGAAGAAGAAGAAGGGATAAGAGGAGAAAGAATAGGAAGGGGGAAAGATGAAAAATTATGGTATAACTGGAGGGGCGGTTCGGAGAAGGAATAGAGAATGAGAAGCAGAGGAGAGAAAGAGGGTAGAGATGGAAGGGTCATGCAGGAAGGAAAGAGAAAGAGGTGAGCCAGAGAGAAAAAAAAACAAGAGGGGTGAGAGAGAAGTGTAAACTGTCCAGGCTGTCGAATTTTGTCGTTTCGTACAACAAGAAAAAAACCTGGGATATTTGTGTAATACCGTGTGTCCCCTCTACCAAGGTGAGGGTTCGTGGTAGAAGGGGAACATGCAAGAGAGAGAGAGAGAGAGAGAACACGCGAAAGGAGGAAAATGAAAGAGACAGACAGACGGGGACAGAAAAGGTAACACAAAAACATAGTATATAGGGAAAGAGAGAGACAAAAAAAGAGCGCGATGGAGGTGGGAGGAAGACAGAGACAAATTGAGACAGATGGATACGTGAGAAACAAAGAGATACAGAACGGTAAAAGAGAGAAAGTGTGTGTGTGTGTGTGTGTGTGTGTGTGTGTGTGTGTGTGTGTGTGTGTGTGTGTGTGTGTGTGTGTGTGTGTGTGTGTGTGTGTGTGTGTGTGTGTGTGTGTGTGTGTGTGTCTGTGTGTGTGTGTGTGTGTGTGTGTGTGTCTGTGTCTGTGTCTGTGTGTGTCTGTGTGTGTGTGTGTCTGTGTGTGTGTGTGTGTGTGTGTGTGTGTGTGTGTGTGTGTGTGTGTGTGTCTGTGTGTGTATGTGTCTGTGTCTGTGTGTGTGTGTGTGTGTGTCTGTGTGTGTGTGTGTGTGTCTGTGTGTGTATGTGTCTGTGTGTGTGTGTGTCTGTGTGTGTGTGTGTGTGTGTGTGTGTGTGTGTGTCTGTGTCTGTGTGTGTGTGTGTCTGTGTCTGTGTGTGTATGTGTCTGTGTGTGTGTGTGTCTGTGTCTGTGTGTGTATGTGTCTGTGTGTGTGTGTGTGTGTGTGTGTGTGTGTGTGTGTGTGTCTGTCTGTCTGTCTGTGTCTGTGTGTGTGTGTGTGTGTGTGTGTGTGTCTGTGTCTGTGTCTGTGTCTCTGTGTGTGTGTGTGTGTGTGTGTGTGTGTATGTGTGTGTGTCTGTGTCTGTGTGTGTGTCTGTATCTGTGTGTGTCTGTGTGAAAAATACAACTCCCACACCCATTCACAGTGTATATACCATCACCAAGAACAACACAGGGTACGGCACACTCCCCTCACCATCTCGCTCATAAAGCCGGAGAAAGTACGCCCATCTCTCGGCTTCCCACCTCATCCCCTGACCATAGCAGCCGCAATACTTCCCCCATCCTCCTACCACCAGACATCATCACAATAGTATAAATATTTTTTGTTTTTGTTTTGCTTCATATAGTCTGCCTCTCTCTGCTACCTTACACCCAAAGCCGGAGATAAACTTCCAAGCTTCCTTTACCGAATTTCGACGTGTAGTGTTGAAATAGGTGGGGTTTGTTGGTCCTCTGATCTATCAAACACCCCTCCCACTACCCACCTTATAACGGAACTCAAGTACAGGAAGCAAGGTAATACTGTAGGCGGGTGAGGAATGGGTTGGCTCCTCTCTCCCCCTACATCATTCAGGACAAAAACATAGATGAAAGGGAATGTTTAATGTAGCAGGTATAGAGCTTGAAAAGTAGAGATGGAAGTTTCTCTGCTCTTTGTACACCTATACACACAGACGTACTGGTAAAGGATGTAAACTATCTATATTCTAAGTTCTTATCTTTATTGGGGAGATATTAGGCTGGTGCTCGTGAATTTAAAAGTTGTTGTTCAAGTCTTTTGTGTTCCAATTCAGTCGTATGCATGACTGGCATTAAAAGACATACATACATACATACATACATACATACATACATACATACATACATACATACATTCATTTGCATGTACAAACATAAACCCACAGACATACAACCCTTTTCATCTTACATATACTGTAAGTCTCCTTTGACATTTTCCTTATCAGGAAGTTAGTATAAGTTGTAAATCACCGTCAGGTAAAGACCTTGGTGCAATCTGTCAGTCTAGTACTCTGCTTCTTATAAATTTTACATCAACCTTCTCTGGCATGAACTTCGTCGCTGTCAGCTTAGTAATTTTTCTCTACCATACTTTATATTCTCAGACCAGGATTTTCAATTGTGATTCATAAAATATTTATATTACTATACCAATAATATAGCCAAGATGTCTTTACTAAAGGTTTGTTTGGCATAGAAAAAAGACTTAAAAATTCATATTGTTCTTATTATAGATCTTGTGACGTCATATTAGTAGCAATAAAATATATATGAAAAAAGAGACATTGTACAACTCGATAAACAGTTACTGGTATAGGAAACAAACTCTTGAAGGTCAGTATCTGTAGACGAATTTTATGACTTCATATAAAGAAGAAAAAAATATATAAATGTACTGATTATGTTACCGCACTGTTTACCTGATTATGTATGTGTATTTACAGTATATTTTAAAGTAAAAAAATAGATTCTCATTCTGGTAAAGAGTTTTAGGGAGCCGAGATTGGTATTATCTGGTAAACTCGTCCTAGTTATGACAGTGTTTGAGGTGCTGTGCTTACAAATACGATTTAGCTTTCAGTATATTTAAATAGTTTTTACCCGTGATTTATACTACTCAGATTTCCAATATGACTTACCGACATACTCAATTAAGAGCTGCATGAAAATAAACAAACAAAATTAGTATAAAATAAATATGTGAAGAGTCTTAACGCTAAAGCTGATATTCTGAGTTTGTATCTTCGTCTAATCAGAGTCTGGTGATATATAACGCTTGCCTTAATATAATACAAATTTTATTATACATTAATTTCCAAATAATATATGTTCGACATTTTGCTCTCACTGTTAAAGTAAAATAAGA
Source organism: Homarus americanus (assembly GCF_018991925.1). NCBI lineage: Eukaryota > Metazoa > Arthropoda > Malacostraca > Decapoda > Nephropidae > Homarus > Homarus americanus. The sequence continues at coordinate 15,095,396 of NW_024736071.1, forward strand.
TTAAGCAGCCGTAAGATTATTACACAGTAGCAACAATCTTGGCTCTTTTAATATCTTATGATGTGTTTATGTTCTCTTATCGTAATAGTGCGGTATTAATTTAATTTATTTGTGTACTTTGCATCAACGTCTCATTTTAAGGTTAGGTATCTTAGTGATATATTGTTATTTTATCATAAAAGGCTGCTTTTATCATTTACTGATGCATTTATCCATTTTATTGTGTATTATTTTAATCAACTATTATGTTTGGACTTTAATGAGGTTTGTAATTTTGCTTTGAAATTTAAATGTTTACATGAATATTTGGCTTTGTAAAACATCAAAATTTTGTTCTTTATCATTAGTTTCAGTGGGAACCCAGATACGGGTGGGCCCTAGGCCAATGGCCTACTCGGCCTATTGGTAAATCCGGCCCTATATATATATATATATATATATATATATATATATATATATATATATATATATATATATATATATATATATATATATATATATATATATATATATATATATATATATATATATATATATATATATATATATATATATATATATATATATATATATATATATATATATATATATATATATATATATATATATATATATATATATATATATATATATATATATATATATATATATATATATATATATATATATTGTACCTGAGACTGTAAAACATCATCAAGTCAGTTCATGGCGTGTGTTGACAAGTGTAAGGATCGCTTGTCTGTTTACATCTTGTCAACAAACTCAGAGTTTTCATCGCGTTGTGTGTTTGTCTTTAATAGAAATATTTACATTGCACGAGAGAGGGTTAGGGAGTATCGGGTCAAAACTGTGCTCGGGGTAGCAGGAGGACTTTGGTGTAATGAGAATCTATTTATTTGAATTTTGATTCCCTATGCAAAGAAAGAGCTTAGGTTTTCCACTTGTGTAATATAAATATGCAAACTGAAGACACATTTTTTTCTGGGCATGTAATCTTCATAACATAGTGTGTTCACTTAATCAGTTTTGCCTAGTGTTTGCATATATATAATCAAGGTGCCAATATTCGTTCAACCTTTTTATTATGATATCAACTGATTGTTTATTTTCAAAAAGGAACTTAACAGTTATGTTCATTATGCACTTTATGTAATCAGAGAACAGATTTACCATCTCTGGCATTGATCAACAGAGCCATCACAACAATATACAGTAACTACGGACAACCACAGGAAGTAGGGGAGGTACTGAAGGTGTAAGTGCACCTTTAATCACTTTACTAAATTAAATAGTGAGCTTTGTATTTTACACACACACACACACACACACACACACACACACACACACACACACACACACACACACACACACACACACACACACAGTCATAGCCTCGTCAGACCATAACTCTCCCTTCACATCTCTCCAAAGCGGAAAAGTTACAAGTTCCCAGAAACAATTTCAACAGCAAGCGACTTGAGGATGAGGAGGTGGAGCACGCTTTCAGAAAACAGCTTGTCGAAAGGCAGATGACCAATCCGACACCTAACAGCTTGAGTCCGAATACCAATTGAGGTTAACCTCAAGGCCGTCATCACAAGACTTGCAGCGAGACCCTCGGCCAGTACAGAAAAAAAAACACACCAGGATTGGTTTGATGAAACTTTCCAGTAAATCGAGGTACTCCTCTCTGGTAAACGTGCTGCCTTCATTGACTGGAAAGACAATATTTTCAGACCAAAGTTGCTACTTTCCACCAGCAGAAGGCAACAAATCGACCTAAACCACTAATGATGACAGACAACATGAGCCAACTAAACCAAACTTAATGATCTTACATATCTATTACTTGGTTAGATTTGTTTGGTTTCTGTAGCCAATCGTCGTTGCCCCACAAACTGTTGCCGTTTAGTAAGTACACTCCTTAAGGTATTACTACATAGTTATTATTTATTCCTCTCCCTCCTAATAAATATTTTTATTTTAAAAGAAACACATCCTTGAGATCCTTTCAATATATTACGTGGTATAAGTGGTAACTTCCATCCTTTAACCTTTACTAATGTTTATAAAGGCATAAAACGGAATGGAAGGTTAATTAGACTTTTTTTCTTCAGGTAAGTGAAAGTTAACAGCTCCTCGAGGGACCGTAACACACCATAACTCATCACACTTCAGGTATGTCCAAGTCAGTTTTATGTATCAGATATCATTGTTTTTGTACTTGCTCGGGAGTCTTGCATCTCCGCTGAGTAAGTTGCCGTTAATTTCCGTATTGAGGATCAGGACTACGTTTCCTGTATAAAGTCACTCAGGAAATTTTCTTGATCCAGTGATTTTCTAGATAGTGACCTGCGTATATTATTAACTCCATCAATTTCAGGAACTTTGAATTCCTTCACGCCATTATTACATGATCTTTTAAGTTATTTTCCATTTCAACATCATGTATCCTCTTAGAATTGGCATGTTGTTCGGTGTTTCTTGTGATTACCAAAAATGAGTCCTGAGTCATAATATGCAAAAGTCTTGTTTCATTGCACTTTTTTGCAATGTGGGACTGAATCTAGATTCCTTCATCTTTGTGATTCTTTCTTGGACGAGGAGGACGTCTCTTAGTTATCTTGTTCTTCCTTTAAGACATTCCTCCAGTGTTTTATGGTTTTCCTCTCTCATAAGCGCGCTGATAGTTACGTGAAGGAAACACGATGTTCCTACTTGAATGTCGTGTTTTCCTTATCACATAAAATATATCTTGGTAAAATATGGTGCTCCCTGGCAGGCACTAATTGTTCCCCAACATTGTCTTGTTCACCATAAGCTCTTCAGCTTTCAGGGCTACGTGGATGCATCCTCTTGAATCTGTCGATTTTGTTTTCTGCCTGTTTGCAAAAAAATTATAAACTTGCTAGTGGAAAATTATAGTTATCACTCCTGGGATGTTTATATTAATGAAGTTTCTGGATAAACAAAGTCTCTTAAGGCTTTCGGATAGGTCGCAGGATCACCCTCGGGACACCTCTAGTTCACCCAGCTGTGACTGAGTACCTGACTGAACAGTTGGACAAAGTTAAGATGGTCGAGTGCAGTGCCGGCCAAACTGCCCCTTTGTGTACCTAAATCAGGGTTTATTGTTCAACTTGATTGAGTTTAATGATCGGACGCCAAGTCTTAATGAATATTTACGTGACCAAGCAGAAGTAAGATGTTAAAATCTGGCTCTAAAATAGTCATTAATAGTAAAAAATGTCTTAATAATTTGTAGCAACCATTTGCACATGACGGCGTCAGGAGCCAAGGTGAAGAGACCCGCTATTATCAGTCGTGGAAAAGTGTGGACCAAGATCTCGTATGATGATGCTCTGAGACACAGTATATGTTGACTGTTTGATGATGTATTAACTTAGAAGAACGAAAGATAAAGACAGAGAAGAATAATGACAAATAGGAGCAGAATTGTATACTGTATCTGATATAACAGTTATAACAGCAACAGCAGGTTAGATTGAGTTGTTGCAGGTTAGATTATATCCAGTCGACCTAGATACTAACTCCAGCTGTTCACCTTCCTAGTCTTGTAAGCACTTTCTTTCTTAAACACCACAACTGGTAAGCTGTTGTTTTGATGGTTTCATAGTGTGTGGGGTCAGACCACCGTACTGAAATGTGTAAATTCACATTAAAATAGTGATATTTTGTGGGTAAAAAGTATGAAGCAGTTCCATACCTCCCGCCAATTGTTGGTGTTGGACGATAAGTCGTCACTTGTTTCGTATTTCAATATTTGTTTGCTGCATCTCTTGCATAAGGGTCTATTATTGCGCCTTTCAATTGAGAAATAAGCGCCTTGCATATGCTACGTCATATTTCAATGTGTCATGTGAAATAGATACACGTATAAACAATTATTAACACTCGAGTAAAATATATTGATATTTCTGTGTTGTCATAATGATCAAGGGCATAATTTACATATGTATTAAGAATGACATTTTCCCTGAGAGTTTCAATAACCTGCCGTCTTTATCTGGTGTGTGTGTGTGTGTGTGACAACACCGTAAAAAGAGGAAGTGAGGACTCGTATATTTGTTCATATTTTGTACTATTACATTCAGAACGGAAAGTCAAAGAGAAAATAAGAACATACGAATGGAGAAACTGCAGTGGGCCTGTTGGCCCATATTGGGCAGTCCCGTTTACACCCAACCCCTATCGCTCATATATCCACTCGACCTATGATTGAAGCTATCCAGCGTATTCGAGTTAATGATGATGTTTGGTAACTTGTTCCACTCATCCACTACTCTATTTTCAAACCAATGTTTCCCTATCTCGCGCCTAAATGTAAATTTGTCTAATTTAAAACCATTGCTATGAGTTCACTCCTTGTTGGATAGTTTGAGTACCTTTGTTATATGACCTTTGTTTAGCCCTGACTTCCATTTATACACCTCTATCATATCGCCCCTCACTCTACGTTTCTCGAGGGAGTGCAAATTAATATGCTTTAACCTGTCTCTGTACTCAAGGCTCCTAATGGCCGGGACTAGTCTTGTCATTCTCCTCTGAATTCTATCTAGGGCTTCTATATCCGTTCTGTAGTACGGTGACCAGAACTGAACCGCGTGTATAACATCTTCAGGTAAGGGATATTACAACCAAGAATGTCCACTGGCCAATGGTGTATCGGTATGTAGCTCAGGATCTCAACACAGCTGCGTTGCATTATCTCATTTAGTTTCGATATTGATTCATTTGGAAGGGGAGACGGAATTTTTGAGGCAACTGTGCAGGACGTCTCAAGCTTTTGGCAGACTTCGTACCCGTGTCTTCAGCTGTAGGGAGCTGAAATTATATACAAAGTTGCGCCTATATCGATCAGTGCTCCTCGCCATCCTTCTGTTTGGCAGAGAGACATGGGTCACTTAAAAGAGACAACTCAATGCACTTGAGAACATTCACCAACTCTGTCTACACGTTCCGTCTTCCGAGTCTGTTGGGAACACAAGTGGACAAGTACTAGTATTCTCACTTACATCAATTTCTTATCACTTCTTATCGGGATGAAGTAAGTCATGTAACAAATATCACGAGTTGGACGTCATGATTCCATCTGAGTCTTTAGACGATTTGTACCTGGGAAACTTTATGTGTGCTTAACTCCAAATGAAATGTGATAGTCATCATGAAGCTCGGGTTACTTATGATCTGTTTTCTTTTGTTATAAGTATTAAGTTTGCTTGTGATTAGTTACCCAGCAGCCTTAAATTAATATCTTATCACATTTTTAGACTTGTTTCAGCATTTGTTTTCAGAAACTTTATTTGAAAAAAATTTTTGTAAGAAAAAACTCGGAATAATATTTGATCTTATCTAATAATTTATTTATGTGTTAGATGCTGGTCTCTCATTTACTCTGATAGCTTGTTAGAGCAAGAAATTATAAATATGATAAAATTTACTGTACATTGTGAGCTGATGAGGGTGGGACACCTGGTGGGTCTGACAGTCGAAAACAGAAAGTTTGATGTAAAAGTTTGTCAAGGACACATTCCTACAGATGGATCCCCATTTCAACTTCCTCCAGTAACCAGAACCCGGAACTCTAAAAGAATCTTAGGATATTTTTGTCTCTTTAACTGGATATGAAAAAGTTACTGTTGAATCTTAAGAGAATTTCAACGCTACTTTCGCCATTAGTTTTATGTCGTGCTTTAATTAGCCAAACCTGATGGAACAATCTACTTACGAATATTTGAGAATCCGGGAACTCATTCTTCGTTAATGCCAGACTCGTTTCTGTGAGCCACCTGGGGGATCCATTAACGATCACAAGCTAGGCAGACCACCTCGACTTTCTGAATTGTATAATAGGATAATATTTTGACAAAGTTTCGATCTCATTATCATTAAGAGAGAAGTCAATAGTCCGCTTCTTTACCTAGTAATATTTCATTATGTTGATTCAGCTGTTCATTACCAAAACAATTATGTATTGCCTGGGGAGGAAAATATCTGATATATACGGCTAAACTGATCCAGATTTTTTTTTCTTCAGTGAACTTGGTCTCTTTATTCTTTAAATGTTTCAGTGAATATTCTTCTATTCAGTTAATGCAATTAACAAGAAATATTTTTGGTTCATGGGTTTTCATATATGTTTCCCTATTTTTGTATTTTATCAATATATTTTTTGTATAAGAGAAAGGTCGTGGTCGTCACTGTTATAACATCCCCTGTAAACATCATTAGGTTGAGTATGTGGAACATATTCTTGTTATTGCTGCGTCCTGCTGTACGTATTTCAAATGTCGGGATTTTGAAGCACAGTTCACAGCGTTTTAGTTTGCAGTAGAATTAATTTCAACGTTATTATTATTACGTGTATATATTTCTTTCTGGTTTAAACACTGGTTAAAGTGATGGCGGCGGCAATAGAGACAGAATAAACGTATAAGGAGAGCACTGGCCACCCCACCGTGTTGTTGTTGTCGGGGTCCCCGTCCAGCCCTTGTTGACCAGTACATGCTGCCCGAGCCATATATCTCTCTACAAATATTTTTGTGTTGTGTGATATATATATATATATATATATATATATATATATATATATATATATATATATATATATATATATATATATATATATATATATATATATATATATATATATATATATATATATATATATAGCTTCACGAGACTGTCTACTAACGTATATACTGTAATGAAAATAAAAACTAGTGTAATAACAAGTTTTTTGTTTCCATTACACTGCGTCTGAGAGCGGTGTATAATCTTAAGTTGTCTGCCTTCGATGTTACAGGAAAAACATTCCCTATCACTAATATGAAATAACAGGTCTTTCTTTTCATGGAAATGTAATGACAGCAAAGTATACTGTATCGTGTTATAGCCGACAAGAGGGGCGGACAGAGGTCATGAGGTCAATTAAATCATTCCATTAACATTATTAACATGTGTGTTATACGAGAAGACCAACATTGAACTTTTCTTTTTAATTGAAACTAACAAGGTTAATGATAACTCCTCCAGGAGACGGTCTAAATATTTTGAGTTATATTTGAAAAAAATATATATTATGGGAAGCCTGAAGGCAAACAGGTCACGCCTCAGGGTCCATGGTGGTATAATTTATGAGGGTGTTCCTGCTCTGTCAGCGAGCTAGCAGTTAGTTTTATGAAGGTTAGTTTTGCCAGCCAAGCGTTTTTCTACGAGTAAATAACATATTTATTGTCATTTCATATATTAATGTTTCTGCCGATCTGCTCCCTTTGGCTTGTAACATAGGATTATCACCCAATTACCATTAATATAATTATCATAACACAATATCCGTATTTCGTTTAATTTAAGCCGGAACAAAGGTCTATCTCCTACAGTTACGTGATACAGGTACACTACGGCGTATGAAGCTCTCAACGCTGGAGAAGTTATGAAGCTGTTGCTCTCTGGTGCGTGAAGGACTTTGGCCGGACTGAATTGTGTGGGGGAAGGTACCAAGACCCTCCTCCCCTTTGTCTTGAGCATGTTTTGATTCACTTCCATCGGTCTAGGGAAAGTATGAGGAGTCTTTCTTGTATGTAAAAGTTTGATCAGATTTTCTCAGTCGAGGAGTTTACTAAAAGGTTCCGGTGTGATCAAATTCAGAGTTAGTAAGAAAGGGTTCACTTCTCTTTATTATTGCTGTTAAGTTTTGATGTACCAGACTCAGTCTCTTCCCCTAGTCTTAACACAACTGTGATAAAATAAAAGAGATACAAACACGTTGCTGTACCAGTTTAGTTCAGAGTAAACATCATCTTGAGAACTTGTTTTTTTCGTAGCATCGCTGGTTAGGCAAAATACTTCTTTGTATAAATCACTCAAGAGCATAAAACACTAACCCCATGCAACAGATTCTATTAAGAGCGTGTTACGTGTAGCGAGTTTTAGCGAAAGACACATTACTTATGATGGTATTTGGCTTCGGTTTATCTCTGTGGTTTGCCTTGAAGAGTTATACAAGTAATTCCTGCCAATATTCACAAAACCAGTTCTCCAGTCAGCAATGTATGATATTGTTGAGCTTGTTGTAAGGGCATGTATCTCTCGTAATTTTTAACTGGTGAAGACTAGCGTAAGTACTAACACAAAATACGTGTTTAAACACCATAGTTGTTGAAGAGCAAGATGTGAATGATTGTGTTTGTAGGTTTTTAGATACATTTAAGCTTCGTAACTATAAATACAAGATACCACTTCCTAAGTTTGATATATATATACTGACAAAATAACACTAATCACAGGTTGGTACAGCATACTCGTATGTTAATAACGCAGGAGTCATTGATACTTGGCTGTACTATTGTATTATAAGCATGGGTATTTTTCCCCAAACTTATCACTTAATCATCAATGTACAGTAATTCCTGAAGCCTTAAGTATTTAATGCCTGTCAATATTGTCAGAAGATCGGTTGTTAGTTGAGAAAAAATAGAAGAAATCTGGCTGGTTTTCTGTACAGCTCGACGTCGACAAAAGCTTCCTCTACCCTTTGCAACTTTCTCCCGCTAGTGACGTCGGCGAAACGTCAACATTTTTTTGCAAATTCCAGAAGTTTTCGAAAAGTTTTGATTGGTGCAACTGTGAGAAATACAGCTGAGGACGAGTAGGAAGCAGAAATTCACAAAACTTTGTGACAAAAGCAAAAAAGAAAGGAACTACGAGAAGTGTGACAACTTTTACAACTGACAATACTCACAGTTGTCCACTGGCTTCATTATTTTTAAGGAGCGTTGCAAATTTACAGAAGAACTGACATATTTACTTTAAACAGTGAATTGTTGACACTATACAAGCATTTCCAGAGAACAGGAGTGCTAAGAAAATGCTGTGCACCTAAAGTCCTATTGATCATTTTCACTTTCTTATTAATAGTTTCTTAAGAATAATCAAAGAAAATCTCGTCACTTTTCTCTTGCCTACGAACACTGACGTCCTTATCATTCTGTATGTTTGGGTGTTGTCTCAGTGTTAATAATTCCATCTCTTTATTGAGAGAGTTTCTTTTATACCATTTCCATAAGAAATATAACATTTTAGGAAGTAGATTATTAGGAATTTCAAGAAACTGGGTTCATGGTACACGGACCAATTTATGCGGACTCAACTGATACAGTATTTCATTTGTCATAATTCATTTGTCATAATTCCATTTAACATTGTCAATATACAGAATCTCAAGTAGTGTGTTTGTACTTAACCTGCACATGCTTCTATTTTCATAGTACTATTACTTTTTTTTTAAATTTGAGTTAATGTTCAGGTATTAGGTAAACATTTGATACTGTTGTTTCGTCTGATGGAAATTTCATTCCTACTTAATTATATAATCTTGATCCTGCCATTCGCTGTTCATTTGTTGGACATTTGGCGTAAGTATTGCAATTACAGGATTCGAAAAATTCTCACTAAATCAAACATTTAGTCTAACTTCTCTTACATTTTAAATTTTTCCCTTAGAATTATAGAGTTTGTAGGGTCTCTGCTGATAAAAAAAAAGAGTTTTGTATTTATTTCACTTTTTCCTGGAACTAAAACAAGGGGAGGGAATTTTTCCACAACACACTCACCTCCAGGCAGGAATTTTTACTTGGTTTATTTACATTTGGGAAATTAAATTGCACGGTTATGACTGCACAATCTATACTAATTTCATATCACAAATTTCAATGCAAATTACTTCAATATTATATGTATTAGCATGATTTGTTAATTTGGTAATTATAATTGATCACAAGATGTCATCAAATGTAAATTATGCAATGCAATATATCAATTCATTTACGTGCTTGTTTGTGAAGTACGTGACCAACTACGCGTGACAGCCGTGGCTAATCTGGCAGCGGCACAGTAGACATAATTATAATTCCGCACACACACACACACACACACACACACACACACACACACACACACACACACACACACACACACACACACACACACACACAGAATGATTGACAGGCAGCTGATAATTGACTGACAGGGACATCATTCTCGTGGCCCTAATCTACTACTAATTCATCCTACGGTTTACAAAGGCGAATAATATAATATACTGGAGATAAATCCTTTAACTTATTATACTCAATGGGTCAGTTAAATCATTGAGCTCGAGGGGTTGAGTCATCGTGCTCGAGGGGTTAATCCCTGCTCGAGGGTTAATCATCGTGCTTGTGCTCTTAATTCATCCTGCTCGAGGGTTAAACATCGTGCTCGAGTTAAGTCATCCTGCCTGAGGGGTTAAGTCATCGTGCTCGAGGGGTTAATTCATCCTGCTCGAGGGGTTAAATCATCGTGCTCGAGGGGTTAATTCATCGTGCTCGAGGGGTTAAATCATCGTGCTCGAGGGGTTAATTCATCCTGCTCGAGGGGTTAAGTCATCGTGCTCGAGGGGTTAATTCATCCTGCTCGAGGGGTTAAGTCATCGTGCTCTAGGTTTTATATATACAGGTAGTTATCAATAAGACATAAATTTTAAATAAGACGATCAAACGGAGCCGGGTTCAGGGTAATTAATGCTGTGTCACTCTCTAATAACTTGATAATTTATGCTCCGTCATGTCCTGACATCTTGGTATGTAAAGAGGCTTAACATTCAAGGGAAGTGTCAACCTCACGTTGGGTGGTGACCGTAGATATTTCTTTACCCTTGACAAATAACAGTAGCTCTAGAAAATGTCATAATGCATATACTGTATGTAATAAGTATATATGTGTATTATAGCTTTTTTCGTGTATGAGATTACATACATACATACATACATACATACATACATACATACATACATACATGCATACATACATACATACATACATACATACATACACTTTAATATAAATATGCAGACAGTCCCAGGCAACCCAGTAACGGCACCCACAAAGCTTAACAAATAATGTTTTACCATCCATCAGCAATGCTAGTACAGAATAGTTGTGTCATCCTATAAAAAAACGTATCAAGCAGAGCTACGTACATCATTCTCTACCCACAAGGCTCAATAAACAACGCTCTATCGTCCTGTAAAAACTATAATCCTCGATGAATAATACTTGAGGTGTACACTTAACAAGCCTTAGTGTGGCCAGCTGGAGTCTACTTTTTGACACATTGCACTGCATTTGCGATGATTTTCCTTGTTTATTTTACCTTTTATGGTGTAATTGAAGTTTCATGACGTCATAATATTGAGGACCACACTGCACCACCTTGGGATGTATCTTGCAACAAATTCATGTCGTTTTTCATTTCCCGTGGAAGGTGAATATAATGTCTCTTCAATATGGCTGTAATCAGTATCTACAGTAATGAATCGGTTTATCAGATACAGAGGAACTATTGAAGGACAAATATATATATACATTAATATATAGCACAGTTATTATTTATTTCCCTATGTAAGTAATATTACAGAGCTGGTGCCATAATCTAAATGTGAATGTAACTAAAAGTAGTTAAAATCTATTAATAAACGATATAAAATAAGAGAGTCACGGAACATAACATTAACAAAAAATAAAATAAGAAAGTGACAAACTCAGGCACACGAAAAACAGATGATATTAACCAATTATGGATTTTTTTTCTTTTTTTTTAGACCAGCTTATGATATATCGTCTAGGTGGAAAAATATCAACTTACCCCAGCTGTCGTGGGATTAAATACCCAAACAAATATAAAAATATGTGTGGAGAATGCGAGACCAAGCTCAAGAGATTTTTGTGAGTCAGGCAATATATTCTGGAAGACAGATTTTCTTTCGATCCTCACCATAATAGATAGAGTTTAAGATACAGTGAAAATCCCCAGCGAGATAGTCGGGAAGAACACGTGATTTTTGTGAGTTGTGGTCAAGAATTTAAGTAAATAGATTTTCCCTATTTATCCGAGCACCTTCGTGGGAAAAAACTCGAAACATGACAAAGAAATTATGAAACCTATTATTTATGTCTGTATCTCCTTCGACCAGCAACGTAAAGAGGGAAAGTTTTGAGTCACGTTGCAGGTGGGATACGAAGCGAGATCCCTCAGCTTATACCAAATGCATTAGGGCGGAGCTCCTTCCCTGTCCTTCATGGAGAACAACCCACCCGTCCAGAGCTTTGCAAGACCCAAAGCTCCATCATTCGCTAACTTAGATCCCTAAGGCTTTGACCCTTTGTTAGGGAGGGTGACAAATGCCAAGGGTGTACTGTAACAAGGGAAAGGCATTACTGCGGGCGGCCCTGGTGCAGCTCTAGTGTTGAGGGGACAACTTTGTGATATTTCCTGAGCATATTGTGTGCCTAATTTAACTTCCTAAGTTTACCTAAATATGCTTAGTATGTCAACTTCATTATAATATATATATATATATATATATATATATATATATATATATATATATATATATATATATATATATATATATATATATATATATATATATATATATATATATATATATACACACACACACACACAAAAGGCACATTAATTTAGTCTCAATAAATTAGAGTGTTTGTCTCGACCCTCTTAAGGCTTTAGAGATAAATATGATCTACCAACTTAATAACTATGACAAAACTGACCCAGACGTCGTGTGGTTAAAAGTGTGCCAACATAAGAGAAATGGTGTATATACAAGTGGAGCGACTCTGAAAATACGTAGGACTCGTTCGCTGAAACTTGTTTCCAGTCCTCACTGACAGGACTTCTTGCTCAGCCTCTAATAGAGTGAGCGTTATCTTCTTGGGGTTGCTTATTCCTCAGATAGTAACTGACATGAACAGCAGCACCTCAACACTTTGTCTGATTCTTCACAATAATAAAATTTTCATATCTCGGTCGTGGATTTGCTGTTAACTTTCTGTATCGTTACGTTTGGTTGAAGTGTGAAGAGACTGGAGGCTTTTTTTTTTAATTAATGAATGAATGATCTACACTAGTTTTAATTTGTTGCCGTATACATAATGGATTGTTCAGTAGTGAAGAAAGAGTTCAGGATTTGTATATTATTATGTATGTATGTTTCATACGTTTATAGTGTAGAAAAAAGCTGCTAGGTAGTCTTCTGTGTCTCCATGTATGTATTTGTATTTGATAATTAAATTGCAAACTAGTCAGCAGAGATCCCCCGAACATCTCCCACTTTAAACAGCTCAGTATACAAAGTGTGGCCCTCGGGCAATTTGTGACCCACGGGCAATTTGTAGCTTTCAACAGCATTTGGTGTAGCCCTCAGGCAATTTGTGGCCCCTAACAGCATTCAGTGTGGTTCGCGAGCAATTTGTGGCCCCTAACATCATTCAGTGTGGTCTGCGGGCAATTTGCGGCCCCTAACAGCATTCACTGTGGCCCGCAGGAGATTTATGGCCCCCAACAGCATTCTTTGGTCCGCGGGCAATTTGCAGCTCCCAACAGCATTTGGTGTGATCCGTGGGCAATTTGTGGCCCTGAACAGAATTCAGTGTTGCTTGCGGAAATTTTTTGGCCCCCCGAACAGCATTCAGTGTGGCCTGCAGACAACTTGTGGACCCAACAGCATCAGTGTAGCGTATGGGCAATTTGTGGCCCCCCAACAGCATTCAGTGTGATCCGTGGGCAACTTGTGGCTCCAGGAGCACTCATTGTGGTCCGCGGCAATTTGTGGCCCCCTGTAACATTCAGTGTGGCGCACGGGAAATTTGTGGCCCGCAACAGAATTCAGTGTGGCCCGATAGCGTTTTGTGCGGCTCGAGGGCAGCATTTGGTTCTAATAGCCAAGATCTTTTTCTACGGACCTTGCAGGCCGCCAGAGAGATTAAATATTTACTGTAAGTGCGGCCACAGGTAACATTTCCTAATATTACTTTTGATTCCATATTAATTTTCTAAAACAGTTCGAAAATTATATAAACTCTGGACTTTTGCCAACACTTCTGTAGTGTTAGAAAATGCTCATGTTGCAATTAATATCTAAATATTAGTGTTAATTATAATTAGATTAATTATTATTATAAACAATAACATACATTTTAGATATGTAGAGCAACAGTAATTCCATTATAATATATTCTGTTATAATGTGTATCTGGGTGTGTGTATGAGGCTACGAGAGTAAATCCCGAGCGAATAATCTGCGGTGGATACCCACATAAGCAGACATGCTTACAGAGCTCCAACAAGACCCCAACGGCGGTATAGGTGGAAGAGGTGACCACCATGGGAACCCAACGACTACACCGGTGAACGAAAGCAATACATGATGGACAGGCTACTAAGGCGAAACCCAACAAACTGGGCTATCGGCAGTCCATTGCAACTCTTCCTCTCCCCAGTCGTTGCAACACTTGCACCATTGGATCAGGAAAAAGGAGAACCAAGATGTGTGGTTGCAGCCTGCGCTACTGCCTCACCACATAAAACAACTCACGCTCAGCCATCATCCAGCTCGTCATACTTCTCATCATCATCAGAACCCCTATACCCCCAAAAGTCCTATGGCGACGGGGACAGGCAGAGATGACTGCCGGGAGTCTCTATAGCCACAACTCGAGGGAGGACGTCGGATATTTCCATACTTCTTCGATGGGTCCCTACTCATTCTCACTCACCGCTCATCGACAGGACGTACTTAGCAGAGCTATTTAACATAGCCTCCGTCCTCATTTAACACTCATGGCTACAGTAGTTAAATTGCGGTGATAATCCTTTTTGAAAGTGTACATAGAAACCTTTCATAATAAATACAAACAAAGGAACATATTGGATTTCACTACAGAAGATCCACTGAACTTTTACATGTTCTAGTTCTGTTAAATAATCGTAAAATTAACGTTTAAGGGGCCAAGCTCTCACTTCACGTCGCCCCAAAAAGGCGAAGGCAACAAGCCTCCAGAAGAGGCTTTAACACGAAGCATCTAGAGGCCAGATCGAAAGAATACACCAGGACTGGTTTGGTAAAAATGACCCAGATATCAATATGCTCGTCGATGATAAATGTGCTGCCTTAACTGAATGGCAGAACAACCCTCAGTCTCGGACCAAAACTGATACCTTCAACAAGAAGAAAGCGGTGGCCCAGTGGGATCATCGCAATTTAAAGAACGACTGGTTTAAAAATAAGCATGTGAAACGTAAAAATTTGCAGATCAACACAAGATGCGTGATGTTTTCAATTCCACTAAAACATTTTATGGGCCTTTCACTCATGGCACAGCCCTCCTCCGCTCATCTGATGGTAACTCCCTAATTAAAGACGAAAAAGACATCCTTCAGTGCTGGAAAGAGCACTACCCTCCGCTGCTCAACCGAAACACCGATGTGGATGTCCTGACTATCCAGCAGGTCCCTCAGCATCCAAAGCTGACTCATCTCAGCTATCCTCCATCCCTGGATGAGGGAGCTACTGCCATCAAACAGATGAAAAATAACAAAGGGAGGGAGATAGGAAGAAACTGGTTCACAAATAGGGTGGTGGATGAGTGGAACAAGCTTAGCAACTTTGTAGTAAGTGCGGGAACTCTGGAAAGTTTCAAAAGGAGGCTAGATAGATTCATGGATGATAGAGAGTGGTAGTAACTCTCGACAGGAGCTGCCATGCACAGGCCAACCGGCCTATTGCAGACTCCTCATTTTCTTATGTTCTTATGTAATCCCTGCTGAGGTGTATAAAGCAGGAGGACCTCTGCCTACTAGCCGTCTCCACTCTTTCCTGGAGAATATATAGGGAAAGGAGGAAATCCCTCAAGCTCTTAAAGATGCCTCCATCGTCAATATTTATAAGCACAAAGAAGAACGGTCAGAGTGTGGCAACTACTGCTGGATCTCTCTGCTGTCCGTAGCTGGCAAGATCATCGCTTGAGTCCTCCTAAACAGACAACGTCCTGAGGCGGAAAACTTTCTTCCAGAATCTCAGTGTGGCTTTAGACCATCACGTAGCACCACTGACATGATCTTTGTTGCTCGCCAGAAACAGGAAAAGTGCAGGGGACAGTGTCGTGACCTGTACATGGCCTTCATCGACCTAACCAAGGCCTTCGACTCGGTCAACAGGGAAGCCCTCAGGCGAACTCTCAGCCGTTGTGGCTGCCCACCAAAATTCATCGCCATTGTGAGGCAACTCCACGATGGCATGAACGGCAGTATCCTGCACAATGGTACCTAGTATGAGTTCTTCCCCATCCAAACTGGGGTAAAACAAGGGTGTGTACTGGCACCAACTCTCTTTTCCATTTTCTTGGTTGCCTTCCTTACTCGTGCCAGTGCCAATATAGTCAGTGGGGTGGACATTGAGTAGCGGATGAAGGGTCTTTTCTACATACACGACTCCAGGCAGGAACAAAGTTGTCGGCAGCTTCCATTACTGAGCTTCAGTGTGCAGACTACCTCACCCTTGTCGCTCGCACTGAACACGACCTGCAGGAGATCCTGAACACCTACGCAGATGCTGATGCACACTTCGGCTTTAAAGTGAATGTATGTAAGACTCAGGTTCTCTTTCAGCCTGCTCTTGGTTCAGTCACACATCCACCATCCACCCAGCTTAACGGCACTAACCTCTCTAATGTTACCCACTTGCAGTGTCTCGACTCCCACCTGTCCCCCAGTGCGGACATCGATGAAGAGATTCAACATTAGATCACATGTGCATCTCAAGCCTTTGGCAGACTCAGTACCCGTGTCTTCAGCTGTAGGGAGCTGAAATTATCTACAAAGCTGCAAGTATATCGAGCAGAGGTCCTCTCCACCCTGCTATATGGCAGCGAAACATGGGTCACATACGGGAGGCACCCCGAGGCACTTGAAAACTTTCACCGACGTAATCTACGTTCCATCCTCTGAGTTCGCTGGGTAGACAAGAGATCAAATGCCAGTATTCTCGGTGACACCAAATGTAGGAGCATTAAGGCTACCATAATCCATGAACAACTACGTTGGACTGGCCATGTTACCCGCATGGACGACAGTTAGACTGCCAAAGCAGTTACTTTACAGTCACCTAACGAATAGTAAACAACGCTGGCGGGCAACTGAAAAGGTAAAAGGATAATCTTAAGACAAACCTGAAAAAGTGCCAAATCGACCCCTTCACCTGGAAGACGATTACTCCAAACCGTAACACTTGGAGAAGCACCACAGGAGGTGTCAATACTTTCGAGTTAGCCCGACTGCAAACAGAGGTAGACAAGTGCCAACGCCAGAAAGACGCTGCCGCCGCCCCTCTCGCACTAGATGAAGTCCCCACAAGTGCAACATATGTAAACGACCCTGCCGGTCCCTTTTCGGCCTCTTTAGTCACATTGGAACTCATCAACGAAGGTGACATACCTAATAACTCATGTCATAGCTGGATGATCGGCTTACTCGATTCCGAGTGACAACAAAGTAGTATGTGTGTGTGTGTGTGTGTGTGTGTGTTCTCTCTCTCGCATACACACACACACACACACACACACACACACACACGCACGCACGCACGCACGCACGCACGCCCGCCCGGTAATTTGTACTGAGTAATTCAACTAACTGTTTGACTTCATTCATAATGTATGAGTCAATTTGGTTCTTATATGAGGTTCTCGGCGGGGTCCACTATTTTTTATTGCAGTTGAGTTAATAACACAAATGGCGCAAAACTTACGGCAATTTTATTGGGGAATTAAATATTACTATCTACCTGTACATGTTAATCCTCTTACCAACTAACGAGAATTAGATGATCATACTACCATCACTTCAATGCACCATATTCCGTCATATTACCATCCCACATAACTTAAAATCACCATTACCTACCATGCGGACCGAGGCGGTCGATTGGATGCAGCGTTTCGCGTTATGTTCCGGGGATTGGTAGATCGAATACTAGGCTGTAAATGGGTACTTAAGTTTAAACTTGGGGAAGTGAAAGCGGTCGAGTGCAGTGCCGGCCGTGCTACCTCCTTGTGTACCGAAAGGCTTAGTACTCGTATATAGTCATTTGGAACCACTTTCACTTTTCAATAAATACTGAGAAGGAACAGGCCTGAAAAGGTTTTTATACATACATACATACATACATACATACATACATACGCACGCAATTATACCTTTGGGACCCACTTTCTTTCACCCATGTGGCGCGATATAAAACCTTTTATACACATTATGCCGGTCAGTATTATGTTGCTAAACATCTCTCACCCCCAAGTATATTTATAAGCTTCTTGTTATATTTTTTATCATTTTCGAATGTAGTAATTTCCTTGTTATGTGAGTGTGTCGGTATGCAGTTTATACCGTAACAGAGTAAGACTGTATGCTTGCGTGCTTGTTTTCGTATGTTTTTATACAAGAATGTTTATACTTTGTTCATGTGTGTGTGTGTGTGTGTGGAAGGTGGATGTAAGAGAGAGGTGTGTTATCACATAACCTTTTTTTTTTTAATAACTGGGGCCCGTTATTCGCGTTACTGAAACGGCGCTTGATGTTTTTTGGCTTCACCTCAGCCGTAACCAGCAAAGCGAACGCCAAGTTTACACTGTAAATGTGAATGGTGTATGTGATTAAAAGGAAAAAAAAAAGATTTTGATGAATCAGGAAAGCTGCATAAAGAGCCAAATATTTCTTTATCAAACATAGTCTCTGAAGGTTCATGTTGACAGATTATTGTTGTTGACTCTACTGTACAGTATGTATATCGTATAATGATCAGCATGAGATAGGAGAATTTCCTTGAATTTTCAAATGAATGGAGGAAGTCTTTATATGAATTTTAATGGTACCGTATATCGTACTACGTTTATTTTGTATTATTAGAAAAACAAATATTAATGGTTCTGAATCCCAATTTTAGGGACTCCAGGTAGATTCATTTGCCAGGTGGAGACGGAGAGTGGCGGAGGCATTGAACACGGTCACATGTCTTATACCCAAAACCGTGGATTAAGAGAAGTCATGTTTGACTGACTTCTAATATGATGAAATGTACTCAAATCATTAAATTAACGATATAATGCATTGATCACCCACAGATAAGATATGAATCATAAAAGTAATGATGATTCAGAACTGTCACACAGAGAATAAAATATCAAAACTAATTCTTAAAGGAAGCCAAATAAACGTAAGTATAAAAATCTGTCACTCGATCCCTCATGCATAATAATATTCTCAAAGCTCTTGAGAGCTAAACCTGTCTCGGCCGCACCCATGAGCGTACAGCCGTGAGTAATGACCTACGTTTTATACTCCTTGTCACTCCAGCGGGCGGTGATATAGAAGTAGTGTATGCATGTATGTATGTACTGTAGTACGCGTGTGTGTGCGTGTGTGTGTGTTAAATTTTTATATATTATATAAATATTTATGGTATATAAGTGTTATAAAAATTCCAAGCTCAACATATCCGCAAAATCCGCATTTTGTAAATGCGGATGATCGTGTTGTAGCTTCAGTGAGTCAGACGTATTCTCACATTTCAGTCTGAGGAGAACTTGAACAAAAAATATTTATTGTTGCAGGTATTATAATAAATATCGCCAGCCTATGTTTCCTGTTGTGTTTAGGACGGAGAGAGGAATTGGATAAAGAATTAAGAGAAGGGAGAAATAAGCTCCTGTATCAGGGATCTCAAGCTAGATTCAAGGCGTCTTCAGCATCTTGGTCGGAGCGGCCAGATGGTGAAGGAACTCCAGGCAAGGGAGGAACGAGGTGGGTCTCGGTATTGTTCTAATACCATTAGCATTTTTAGGAGAAATGAAAAAGTTTCTGCAGAAATTAGCATTCTTCTTCCTACAGACACGGACGAAATTTGCATAAGCTCGAGAGTTTTAGCAAAACTGAAAGAGAATTTAGGCAGAATGTGAAAAATATGCATACCGGAACTGGGGTATACAATGGCCAGGGTGAAACATATGCGCTTGTTTTTGGAATGTCGTTTATTTTGATCGAAGGAGATATAATTTTGTAGTGCGAACATGAAGCGTCTTGTGTTACTGCCATATTGTTCTCACACCCCCAGCATCAACCACCTTCTAAAAGCTATTAACATATAGAAAAAAATAAAAAAATTCTAATATACTGGAAAGATAATTACGTTCATTTCTTCTTTGTCTTCAATGTAGTAATAAGTTTAGATAAATAGTTATTTATGATGGTTGGGATAACATGCATTTTATCTTGCGTCTATCTTAATCTTATCTTCTCATTCAGATAATTTTGCTTCATCATTTTATTTTATACGTTAGGTTATCTATCTATCTATCTATCTATCTATCTATCTATCTATATATATTTATTAATTCGTTGTCCTACATAAATGATTGAAGTAGTATATAAACTGAATGCTTTGTAATACATTTTACAAATATGATAATAAACTTGATTACATGAATATCGTCCACTGCAAATAGACAAACAAACAGACAGAGACGGGAAAAGTAAGAGAGATCGAGAGCTAGATTGTCAAAAAAATATATAAAAATGAAACAGAGAGAAAGATAGTGATTGAAACGTGAAATAGAGAGTGTTTGTTTGAGTCATTAAAGAGGGAAAAAATGATCTTGACTACATCGTAGAGGAAAAAAAAAGGAAGATTAACGGTAATGACAGGACGCGGGGGTCAGTTTTTCTGGAGACCTCAGATGGTGGTCCACAACACCAAGACCCTCAGTGAATGCACAGTTATCTGCCTCCTCCCCAACCCTCCTGCTCCCCCAGCCATCCGCCCTCTCCCTCTCACTCCCTCTCCCTCCATCCCCTCCCCCCTCTTTCCTGCCTCCATCCCCCTCTCCTTCCCTCCCTCCCCTCCCTCTCCTTCCCTTCCCACTCCCTCCTTCGCCACTCCCATCCCCAGGCCCAGATTTACAAGGGTCTTACCTTTATATTTGTTCTTATGATCGTACCTGTCAGGGATTACTTAGGTTACGTTAGCTTTAATGGTGCCCAAATTGCATTGAGACTACTGTAACTGAATGATTTTTTTTTCCTCTGTCCAAAAGGAAAATTTTATTTACGAACTTTTGGGATTCGTGGCATTGTAGTATGAGATAAGTGGTAGGCGTAAGGGAACCGGATGATCTGCAAACCCGCTGATAATTATCCAGATTAAACGAAATCCTCGATTCTCAATGATTCGTGCTCCCATTCTTACCGATCACCTGAGTTAGACACCCTAGATAATTATTCATCTGGTGATTAAACACCCTAACACTACCCGGAGAGGGGGGGGGGTGGGGGTTGCGTAGGTTAGGTTAACGTTATGACGTTATTCATCAGGTGGAATTAGCTTGGGTGTCTAATCCTAAGGTGATCCACTCTTTCCCATACTTAGCCTGAGGAATCAAAAACACATCACAGACCCGGCAGAGTTACAGGTCTGTAATTCCAATCATACTTTAGCCGTTTTCTTTGTGTCCAGTCTTATTGTAAAGTCAGCCCGTGGCGTGTGTTCTCGTAAATCCCAATGAAATTACGGGAAAAAGTTACTCAGGAGTCTTTAAGAACCAGGAACCCAAGGCGACCCACAGACAGTAAATATTCATCAGCGGGGGAGGGGGGGTGGCGCACTGTATGCTTCTACCTTCATCTCATTACTTACATCATTTACCTTTGCTTATATGTGAGGGCTTAAAGTTTACTTTGTCTACGTTTGGATATTATAGGGTTTATCTTTAAGGGTTAAAGTTAGCTGTGTTAACTGTTGGAATTGATAGAGTTTACCATGGGGGTTAAAGTCAGCTGCTTTAGTAATATATTAAGGATATTTTTGCTAGTTTAAAGATCTACTCTGAGAAATTGTGTAGTTCCCAGCCAAATTTAACCAAAACCACACCGGAAAAAATAGGAAAATATATTATAGTAAATAGGAGTTTTATATTAAATTAGATAGAATTTTATGGGTTTTTTTATCCCGAAACTACAGAACAATTGAATTGGCTTACCATAAAAAAGAAAGTCTTGCTGGCACTGAAGTTTCTGATTTCTTGCACAAATCTTCACATATTTATAATATATTTACCAGAGACCAGAAATACAAAACCCCAGTCTTTTCTCTTCAAAATTCTCGTGTCCGGCCAATTTTCTATATTTCTCCTAAAATCTAATATTGTAACATGTAAATACCCTCCAAATGCATTCAGTCGTTGTTGTGTTAGTTTGATGACAGACAGACAGGGGCGGAAACATGAACCCTGAAGCTAATAATGGTGGTCACGGTAACAACTAACATATCCTTCAATAACCTACATTTAGTTTATCATCATTTACGTTGAACAGTAAATATAGTGACGGCGTGAAAAAAAAAATATATATTTCTGGTCCCACAAACACACCTTTAGCGTCACCAGTACACACATAAACCCCTAAAATAGTGCCGAGACATCTATGAGCCTCTCAAGTGATCCCTCTAAGCCAATAAGTTCTTTAGGTGATTTCCAGGGTTACGGACATACTGTGGCCTGAATGTGATTGTCTGACATTCTTATCCGTATTTAACCTTCTGTAAATGGACGTGAAAATACATATAACTGCCTCATTTAGCAACGACACAAAAGATAGCTGTCTTAATAGCGCCCAGACTTCACTGAGACTCGTAGATCAGAGTCCTAAGTGAAACAGAGGAGTCAAGATGCGTTACGGATTCTTTTGGAACACAGGCTTTGTGTTTGGACCCTTGTGGCTTCCAATTGCTTCGTTAGTATACCGGTGTATCTACTGTGTGTGTGTGTGTGTGTGTGTGTGTGTGTAATAATAATAATAATAATAATAATAATAATAATAATAGTAATAATAATTAACGGTTTATTGAAAGAGCATAGCAGCCAGAAGGATGAAAATATGAAGTTACATAATTGGGGAATGGGTTTCGATTTACAAATAATATACAAATAACATAAGTGATACAAATAAGATATATAATAACTAGATGGGGAAAAGCTCAAACTACAGGGCATTTCAACATAGTGACAGTGCAAGAAGTAGGATTTACTGGGAGTGAATACACTGGTTTATTACAAGTTATTGATAATTTTTACAATGGTTAGGACTGGGCTGTTCTTATAGTGATCATCAGTTCGTGCACGTATGGGCTGGATGCGGTTGTGGTGTCGAACAGCAATTCTCGGGCTAGGGATCTCAGGTGGTAGTAGGAGCCGGTGTCGGGGATGGTGCAGAAGCTAAGTGTGTGTGTGTGTGTGTCTTTGATGGCTCTCTAACATAAGACGTAGACTTGTTTTCTTGTATACAGGTGGGAGGAAGGTGCGACGTAATCGCTGGATTTTATCATAAGATTATTTCGGAATTTTCCTAGAGTTGGGCAAGAAAACCTCAGAAGGAATCACGAACATTAATAACCGATTCCGATATAAAGATTCAAAACTCAATATATTTTCTTAAAGATATTTCTCACATGAAGGTTTGCAAATGACATAGATCCCAGAACACGGGTGAGAGAGGCAAACAGAAGGATAGAAAGAGATAAAATGAAAGAGGCTGTTATCAAGACAGCGGTGGTTCCTCCATGATCAAGAAGGTGATAACGGTAATGCTAATTATGGTAGGGTTGATGATTATGTTTATGATATTTAGAAAACTGATAATGGTGATGATGGTTATGCTCTTGATAATAAATATGATAATAATGTTGATGGTGAGGAGTCTGATGATATTAATAACTACCTTAAGATTGAAATTAATAATAACGATAATAATGATGATGATAATAATAATAATAATAATAATAATAATAATAATAATAATAAAAATAATAATGCTGACGAAGACAATATTCCATAAGTAAAGAATATTGATGATGATGATGATGATGATGATGATGATGATGATGATGTGGATATATCACCATTTGAATTCTCCAGCCCACTATCTTTATTTCTTTGTGTAGATACAAAAATAATATGAAATATTTAATTTCACGGAACTTGAATCTCGATTTGTTTTTTATTCTAACCTCCTGAGTACGATGCTTGCCCCTTGAGTACGTTGCTAGCCCCCTGAGTATGATGCTAGCCTCTGAATACGATGTAAGCCCCTGAATGCGATACCAACCCCTGAGTACGATATCAACCCCCGAGAACGATACCAACCCCGAGTACGATATCAACCCCGAGTACGATATCAACCCCCTAGTACGATACCAACCCCGAGTACGATATCAACCCCCTAGTACGATACCAACCCCGAGTACGATATCTACCCCGAGTACGATATCAACCCCTGAGTACGATACTAACCCCCTGAGTACGACACTAAGCCCCTAGCACGATACCAACCTCTGAGTACGATACCAGCCCCTGAGTATGGTACCAACCCCTGAGTACACCAACCCCCTGAGTACACCAACCCCCTGACTACGATACTAACCCCATGAGTACGATACCAACATCTTGTGTATGATGCAACCCATGAGTACGATACCAACCCCTGAGTACGATAGCAATCTCCTGTGAATGATACCAATACCCTGAGTACGATGCCAACACCCTGAGTACGATACGAACCCCTGAGTGCGATGCCAACCTTCTGAGTACGATGCCAATCCCTTTTAGTACTATACCAACCCTCTGGGTACGATACCAACCCCTTAAGTACAGTTAGGAAACCCCTTGAGTAAAATACGATGGCCTGTTCCCTTGACTAATTGGCATTGTACTCAGAGGGCTAAGTGTTCGTACTCGTGAGGTAAAAATTCATTTCAACATTTTCTGCAGAGATAAATGGACAAATTCGTAGGACAAAAAGATTTACAATGCTCCATTATATATATATATATATATATATATATATATATATATATATATATATATATATATATATATATATATATATATATATATATATATATATATATATATATATATATATATATATATATATATTATTGGAATGCGCAATGACAATCCAAAATACAAAGTAAATACGCAGTTTATATTGTGTTTCAATTCACCTCAAGTAAAATTCATATTACACCATCTACCTCACCTCGTCGTTGTCAAATGTGACAGAATTATAGCCAGCAAAACTTATTTATGGCTAAATTATACAACATTAGAAGAAGAATGAGTCAGATTGCCTATATTGTGTGTGTGGAATATGGCCCATTGTGTAATGATCTACCGTGAACGCTGACAGTGAAGACTGCGTTTGATATCGTAGGTGTGATTAAGAATTAAGTTTCAAAACCACTCTATAAGGAAGCAGAGACTAGACTCACCAATTTTGATGATCTTCCCTCATTAGCAGATAAGGGGTGCGGTGGTTAAGTTGATACAACTCTCTCTTCCTGTAATTGGGGTTGCTGGTTTGCGACCAGGGTATCCCCAGTTCATCTAGCTGTTAATGAGTTACTAACTTTGCAGTTGGGGAAGTGAAGGAAGTCGAGTTCAGCGCCTGTAATACTACTACCACGTGTACCGAAAACGGATTAAATTGTTGTAGACTGTATCCTTACTGCTCCAAATGGGATGTCAAGCTCCTCTCAGTCCCAGACCTCCATAAAATATCATGGTGGGAAGGTATGGAACAACTTACCTCCACCCATCCGAGCAAAGACTTCGCTCCCTTCCTTTAAATCAGGGGTTCTCAACCAGGGGGGAATTTCCCCCCCCTCAGGTTTTCAGGGGGGGGAAAACTGATACTAATATGGAAACAATAAAGGATTTTCAGTATTATATGCATATTATTTGGAATGCACTTTTTGAGGCAGACAATCTTGGAAAGGAGGGGGGAATGACATTCTGACATATGGTGAAAGGAGTGCATGGGGCAAACAAGGTTGAGAACCACTGCTTTAAATCATCTCTAAAAAAATATCTATTGTCGAAGTATTAATATTTCTTGTAATACTTATTATATTTACAGTACCTGCTTTTATTGTACCACCATATCCGTTTTATCGGAAATTATCATGTAAATAAATAAGTAATTACCATTGCAATACACATAATTGCCAACTAGACATAATCCTGAAAGCTCTGACCTCTTGTTCAACCTTATTACTGCACAACCCAGGTTATACTGCTCCCCCATTATACTTATGTTTTTAAATTCCACTCATATTTATATGTATATGTGTATGTGTATGTATGTGTGTGTATATGTGTATATATATATATATATATATATATATATATATATATATATATATATATATATATATATATATATATATATATATATATATATATATATATATATATATATATATATATATATATATATGTATATATGTGTATATATGTGTATATATGTATAGGTATGTGTATATGTATGTATAAATAAATAAAAAAATAAAAAAATAAAAAAATAGAAATAATAAATAATAAAATAAATAAATATTGAAGTGATAACCGTGGTAACATTATGAGATGTACTTATTACCACCATGCTATTGTACTTTTCCAGATGTTACTAAATGTTACTAATACTTCCTTGAGATAGATGTATAGTATATATCAGGTGCCTCAAAGAGAGCTCAGGTTCTCAACTGGCTCAGCCATGTTAATATTGTTATTATTATCCACTCTGTATCTGTATTTTTCTGGCTAAATAAACTGTTACAACAACTGTTACAACAACTTTCAGGAACCGATAAAGTCTGGTTTTATAGTACAGTAATAACATATTGACTGACAATTTAAAACTTTTAAAAAGTTGGCAGTAGAAAGTTCCAGGTATTATATCAATTAGAATTAACTAAGATTCCAGCAGGTAAGATCACTACTGGACTACTGGAGTGCACAGACTATTTAAAAAAGAAATTCAATAAGGTAACCTTAATCAACAGAGAGAGAGAGTGGTTTATTTTTTTATTCATTTTTTATTTATTTTTTTATTTCACAATGTAACAGGAAGGCTGGAATAGAGTAATAAGGTTTGAACCAAATATTTAACGTTTAATCAGTGGAAGGAAGCCTTGAACTAAATAGCAAATTATTAACTACCACACTAAGATTATATCAGCAGCTGAAAGACTTAGACTAAGAGGACTTTAATACGTCGACATATACGAAGACTTCATAGAGGGAGTCCAGCATCCTGTGTCCCTCAACGATACAGGAACATGATCTAATAAATGTCAACCAGAATAATGAAATTTGTGAATACATACATACATATACCTATATACATATATACATACATAAAAATCTCAGGAATTTTCATATATGTCTTCATAACCTGCAACAAATACAGCCAAGCTTAAACATATCTCAAGCTGTGGGTCTTTATGATTGTCAGTAATCTTTACAAGAGATCATCAATATTTGAGAGTAAACTGCAATGGGATCGTCAGGTACTACATAAATAATATAAATTAATATATTCATACTGTGTGTGTGTGTGTGTGTGTGTGTGTGTGTGTGTGTGTGTGTGTGTGTGTGTGTGCGCGCGCGCATCACCTAGGTGGTATCTGAGCTTACCATCTGTCTGTGAGATGAAGGTGAGTGCCATCATGACTAATTAACTACAGCCTAAATTGTCAGTCTCTATAACATCTAGACAGTTATGGGCATAATTATGTGAGTTACCACCTGTTGGCTGCTTGTCATATAGAGCGTACAAGCTCACTTCCTTCCAAGAGCATCCTCATGAACCATTCCATGAGTGTGTTCACCCACCAACACCACCTTCACCTGCATTACTGATAAATCTGGAGTGTTCAACATCGCCCCCATATTACGCTCTTTCACCATATGACAATTCAGCTTAACACCTGTGCAACTTTCACAGTTTTGCCTGACCATTGTGTAAACAAAACTGATTGCAGTGTAAAGTGTTCATAGCCACACGAAATAAATTCTCAGTCAGGTATTTGTGACGGAGACAGTCACAAATGTGTTTCCTTGAGACGAACACAGCCACTACAGTAACGTGTTGTCGAGGAGTGTCGGTGTGGGAGTGTCGTGGGACAGTTCGTCAGGGCCCAGCTCCTGGGAGACTGGGAGGCGTCAAGCACAAACTGGGTGGAGCGGTCCTGCTGGGTGTGGCCTTGCGCTTCTCACGCTAGAAGCTCCGTTAATGCCATTGATTGTACAATTTTATCTAAACTAAAAACTGTGATATACTTTTATATAAACATATTTTCCCCTAAGAATCAATAGAGTTTTGTTTTTCTAATGATGCGTTATATTGTGCAACTGCAAATAATAGTAATCCGGATGGTCAGTTCGGAAGACAAAGAAGAAGCTATTGGTGAAATTTGATAACCTTCAGACAGTCGCCAAGATGAGCAGGCAAGCACTGGCCGATAGTAAGAAAAATATCCTGTGTGCAGCATCCAATCACAGGCCCAGGATCACGTGATCACCTCGCTGGAGCGGTATATATACAGCTCTGCTCACCAAGATTTTGTCACAGCCATCCAGCTTGCAGAAGTCTCTTGAGGAGTTCGGCTCTCACCATATTATACTCAATCAACATGAAGTTACTGGTAAGTGGCCACCTATTGTAATGGTCCTTTGAACAATAGCAATGTACTTAGAGTAAATCTTTTATGGATAGATATTTAAATTCATTAACAATGTGTTTTACCTACAGGCAACTATCTGTATGCTCGCTGTCGGCGTCAGCGCACAGGTTGGGTACTCCGGGATCGTGAGTCCCACTGGTGCCAATACTCAGTTTTCTCACGAATTCGCTGCTAACATCGTTTTGATTGGACCTTCTGGCATTGTCACCGCTAATGGAGAAAACCGACAATTGACTGCCGGTGAGGCTCAACTTCACGCCGGCGCCCACCCAGTGCCTGTACCTCATTATGTGGCCCAAAATTTTGTATACGGTCCTTCTGGCTACATCACACCCACAGGACAGAACGTTCAGTACACCCATGAGCAAGCCGCTAACATTGTTCTGACAGGACCCTCAGGTATTGTCTCCAGAGATGGCCAAAACATTCAGTTCCCCGGCTAGTTTGTTTCCCGCAAGAAGCGTGCCGTTATTGGTCCCTCAAGCATGATTTTGGCTGATGGCACTCCCATCCAGTTCAGCAAGCCAGGTGTCATCATCATGCTGGAAGGACCACCCTCTGGCTACATCCTCAGTGACGTGCGGCACCCCGTTCAGAAGAGGAGCTAGGAGGCAAGATTTACACTACCTGACCCAAAACTCTCTCAATGACTGTCTCGTCTGCGGGCAACATGGTTATGTCATTTGTATATTTCTTTTGATTATATGCAATGGTGAGGCATTATTTCTTATGTACTGTACATTAGTAAAAGTTAGGTCAATAAAAATTAATGCCATTGTGAAGATAATTTGTATTCTCATTACATCTCCTCACAATTATTTCTTATTAAACCCAGTTTCCATGAAACAATGAGCAAATACAAAAATAAAATATCCCAATCTACGTAGCAGATACTACCAATTATATATTTGAATGACTGTGCTGTACATTATGACTGGTGAACATTGTATATATCTCATATGTAAGAACAAAATATAATCTCATTTATACAATGAAATTTACATTTTGCGTTTGATATCGTAGGTGTGATTAAGAATTAAGTTTCAAAACCACTCTATAAGGAAGCAGAGACTAGACTCACCAATTTTGATGACCTTCCCTCATTAGCAGATAAGGGGTGCGGTGGTTAAGTTGATACAACTCTCTCTTCCTGTAATTGGGGTTGCTGGTTTGCGACCAGGGTATCCCCAGACCCCAGTTCATCCAGCTGTTAATGAGTTACTAACTTTGCAGTTGGGGAAGTGAAGGAAGTCGAGTTCAGCGCCTGTAATACTACTACCACGTGTACCGAAATAGGATAAAATTGTTGTAGACTGTATCCGTACTGCTCCAAATGGGATGTCAGGCTCCTCTCAGTCCCAGACCTCCATAAAATATCATGGTGGGAAGGTATGGAACAACTTACCTCCACCCATCCGATCAAAGACTTCGCTCCCTTCCTTTAAATCATCTCTAAAAAAATATCTATTGTCGAAGTATTAATATTTCTTGTAACACTTACTATATTTACAGTACCTGCTTTTATTGTACCACCATATCCGTTTTATCGGAAATTATCATGTAAATAAATAAGTAATTACCATCGCAACACACATAATTGCCAACTAGACATAATCCTGAAAGCTCTGACCTCTTGTTCAACCTTATTACTGCACAACCCAGGTTATACTGCTCCCCCATTATACTTATGTTTTTAAATTCCACTCATATTTATATGTATATGTGTATGTGTATGTATGTGTGTGTATATGTATATATATTTTTATATATATATATATATATATATATATATATATATATATATATATATATTATAATTCAAGACATCTTATTGTGGATTTACATGAAATATATATATATATATATATATATATATATATATATATATATATATATATATATATATATATATATATATATATATATATATATATATATATATAATATATATATATATATATATATATATATATATATATATATATATATATATATATATATATATATATATATATATATATGTATATATGTGTATATATGTATAGGTATGTGTATATGTATGTATAAAAAAATAAAAAAATAAAAATAATAAATAATAAAATAAATAAATATTGAAGTGATAACCGTGGTAACATTATGAGATGAACTTATTCCCACCATGCTATTGTACTTTTCCAGATGATACTAAATGTTACTAATACTTCCTTGAGATAGATGTATAGTATATATCAGGTGCCTCAAAGAGAGCTCATGTTCTCAACTGGCTCAGCCATGTTAATATTGTTATTATTATCCACTCTGTATCTGTATTTTTCTGGCTAAATAAACTGTTACAACAACTGTTACAACAACTTTCAGGAACCGATAAAGTCTGGTTTTATAGTACAGTAATAACATATTGACTGACAATTTAAAACTTTTAAAAAGTTGGCAGTAGAAAGTTCCAGGTATTATATCAATTAGAATTAACTAAGACACCAGCAGGTAAGATCACTACTGGAGTGCACAGACTATTTAAAAAAGAAATTCAATAAGGTAACCTTAATCTACAGAGAGAGAGAGGGGTTTATTTTTTTATTCATTTTTTATTTTATTTTTTTTTTCACAATGTAACAGGAAGGCTGGAATAGAGTAATAAGGTTTGAACCAAATATTTAACGTTTAATCAGTGGGAGGAAGCCTTGAACTAAATAGCAAATTATTAACTACCACACTAAGATTATATCAGCAGCTGAAAGACTTAGACTAAGAGGACTTTAATACGTCGACATATACGAAGACTTCATAGAGGGAGTCCAGCATCCTGTGTCCCTCAACGATACAGGAACATGATCTAATAAATGTCAACCAGAGTAATGAAATTTTTGAATACATACATACATATACCTGTATACATATATACATACATAAAAATCTCAGGAATTTTCATATATGTCTTCATAACCTGCAACAAATACAGCCAAGCTTAAACATATCTCAAGCTGTGGGTGTTTATGATTGTCAGTAATCTTTACAAGAGATCATCAATATTTGAGAGTAAACTGCAATGGGATCGTCAGGTACTACATAAATAATATAAATTAATATATTCATACTGTGTGTGTGTGTGTGTGTGTGTGTGTGTGTGTGTGTGCGCGCGCGCGCATCACCTAGGTGGTATCTGAGCTTACCATCTGTCTGTGAGATGAAGGTGAGTGCCATCATGACTGATTAACTACAGCCTAAATTGTCAGTCTCTATAACATCTAGACAGTCATGGGCATAATTATGTGAGTTACCACCTGTTGGCTGCTTGTCATATAGAGCGTACAAGCTCACTTCCTTCCAAGAGCATCCTCATGAACCATTCCATGAGTGTGTTCACCCACCAACACCACCTTCACCTGCATTACTGATAAATCTGGAGTGTTCAACATCGCCCCCATATTACGCTCTTTCACCATATGACAATTCAGCTTAACACCTGTGCAACTTTCACAGTTTTGCCTGACCATTGTGTAAACAAAACTGATTGCAGTGTAAAGTGTTCATAGCCACACGAAATAAATTCTCAGTCAGGTATTTGTGACGGAGACAGTCACAAATGTGTTTCCTTGAGACGAACACAGCCACTACAGTAACGTGTTGTCGAGGAGCGCCGGTGTGGGAGTGTCGTGGGACAGTTCGTCAGGGCCCAGCTCCTGGGAGACTGGGAGGCGTCAAGCACAAACTGGGTGGAGCGGTCCTGCTGGGTGTGGCCTTGCGCTTCTCACGCGAGAAGCTCCGTTAATGCCATTGATTGTACAATTTTATCGAAACTAAAAACTGTGATATACTTTCATATAAACATATTTTCCCTTAAGAATCAATAGAGTTTTGTTTTTCTAATGATGCGTTATATTGTGCAACTGTAAATAATAGTAATCCGGATTGTCAGTTCGGAAGACAAAGAAGAAGCTATTGGTGAAATTCGATAACCTTCAGACAGTCGCCAAGATGAGCAGGCAAGCACTGGCCGATAGTAAAAAAATATCCTGTGTGCAGCATCCAATCACAGGCCCAGGATCACGTGATCACCTCGCTGGAGCGGTATATATACAGCTCTGCTCACCAAGATTTTGTCACAGCCATCCAGCTTGCAGAAGTCTCTTGAGGAGTTCGGCTCTCACCATATTATACTCAATCAACATGAAGTTACTGGTAAGTGGCCACCTATTGTAACGGTCCTTTGAACAATAGCAATGTACTTAGAGTAAATCTTTTATGGATAGATATTTAAATTCATTAACAATGTGTTTTACCTACAGGCAACTATCTGTATGCTCGCTGTCGGCGTCAGCGCACAGGTTGGGTACTCCGGGATCGTGAGTCCCACTGGTGCCAATACTCAGTTTTCTCACGAATTCGCTGCTAACATCGTTTTGATTGGACCTTCTGGCATTGTCACCGCTAATGGAGAAAACCGACAATTGACTGCCGGTGAGGCTCAACTTCACGCCGGCGCCCACCCAGTGCCTGTACCTCATTATGTGGCCCAAAATTTTGTATACGGTCCTTCTGGCTACATCACACCCACAGGACAGAACGTTCAGTACACCCACGAGCAAGCCGCTAACATTATTCTGACAGGACCCTCAGGTATTGTCTCCAGAGATGGCAAGAACATTCAGTTCCACGGCTAGTTTGTTTCCCGCAAGAAGCGTGCCGTTATTGGTCCCTCAGGCATGATTTTGGCTTATGGCACTCCCATCCAGTTCAGCAAGCCAGGTGTCATCATCATGCTGGAAGGACCACCCTCTGGCTACATCCTCAGTGACGTGCGGCACCCCGTTCAGAAGAGGAGCTAGGAGGCAAGATTTACACTACCTGACCCAAAACTCTCTCAATGACTGTCTCGTCTGCGGGCAACATGGTTATGTCATTTGTTTATTTCTTTTGATTATATGCAATGGTGAGGCATTATTTCTTATGTACTGTACATTAGTAAAAGTTAGCTCAATAAAAATTAATGCCTTTGTGAAGATAATTTGTATTCTCATTACATCTCCTCACATTTATTTCTTATTAAACCCAGTTTCCATGAAACAATGAGCAAATAAAAAAATACAATATCCCAATCTACGTAGCAGATACTACCAATTATATATTTGAATGACTGTGCTGTACATTATGACTGGCGAACATTGTATATATTATCATATGTAAGAACAAAATATAATCTCATTTATACAATGAAATTTACATTTTGCTGAAAATTTAGTTGTTATAACTGATATAAAAAAAATTTTTACATGCTGTCTGTCAATTACCAGAGAAGTGTAATATCAAAATATACGGATTCATATTTGTAATAGCAAAGCAATTTTTGTGAGATTCTTACTCTAAATGATTTCCATCTTGTTTTGTGTAAATTGTATATTTTTCGCTTTTTAGCACTAATATGGGAAATTGAATTACTCCCAAATATTTCATTCCAATAAAGAATGAGACAGCATATGTGTCACTACCATATGTACGTTACGCCGAATAAGGATACTGGTCGATTAGCGTTAACTTCTATATATTTATCTTTTTGGGAAACTTCAGACTGGCCATAAACGATCATGCAGATCATAAAAATACATTTTAATGATAAGCTTCATACAAAACCTAACAAATACCAGACCTAACCTGACTCAACATATCGTAACCTTTCCTAACCTACTTTAGGGTATAATTTTTTTTATGTTATGATGGTAATCGACGCCTCACAGGAAACAGAACAAATTTAACCTCTTACGAATTAATTTATATTAATTTAGTGCAATAGAAACAAACAGTTATCCCTTCTCTGCAAAAACCTTTCTTGCTTTTTAAGGATTAGATGGCCACCAGGAAAGAAGAAAACACGAAGTTCCCAAGCGCTTTCGTGTAATTCACATCTTCAGGGGTGAGTACAGACTCATCCCTGAAGATGTGAATTACACGAACGCGCTTGGGAACTTCGTGTTTTCTTCTTTCCTGGTGGTTATCAGCATATATATATATATATATATATATATATATATATATATATATATATATATATATATATATATATATATATATATATATATATATATATATATATATATATATATATGCGTTTATTGTAAGGCGTTTTTAGATGCACAGAATAGCTAACGTGCTAGCTATTCTGCCTGCGCAGACGTTTCTGCTGAGTACTGCGCATGACACCTTGAGAAGGAAAAGCAAACACCTTGATCAGGCGTTTGTGTGTGCAGCGCCCGAATAGTTAACAACCAATCAGCGAGTTTCTCCCACTAAAACAGTGGGTAAATACACGGATCATGTCCGCTTATGGAGAATATTTTGATTAATATTGAAGAGATGGGGGCATGTAAGGCAATACAAAACTGTGATATAATAATAAAAATGATTCTAAATAATTCTATATATACCTGAGCCATGTATGGCTCAGGCCACTGCGACGCTGATCATCGGCTCGTCAGAACCAAGTTCTCGCTTCACGTCACCCCAAAACGGCGAAGACAGCTAGCCTTCAGAAGAGGTTTTAACACTAATAGTCTGGAGGATCCAGCGGTAGCACATGCTTTCAGAAAGCAGCTCGAACATGGGCTGATACACAACCAGATAACAACCAACCCAATTCCTAGTGTCGATTGGGATATACTCTTGAGTGTGTCGTGACAAAAATCTGTAGAGAGACCCTCGGCCAGATCGAAAGAATACACCAGGAAATCAATATACTCATCGATGATAAACGTGCTGCTCTAACTGAATGGTAGAACAACCCTCATTCTCGGACCAAAGCCGATACCTTCCCAAAGAAGAAAGCAGTGGCCCAGCGCGAACTTTGCAATCTAAATAATTACTGGTGTAGAAGGCTACATATAGTGCGGGAGGGGCAGTAGCAGTGTCTTTCCGGCGCTGGCGCTTGTCTGCCTAGGTATGCAGTCGGGCTAATTCTAAGGTAGTGACACCTCGTTTGGTGGTCTTCCAAGAGATACGGTGTGGAGTGATCGTCTCCTTGGTTAGGGGTTTGATTTGGCTCTTCAGGTTTTTCTTAAGACTATCCTTAATCCCTTTCCGTTGCTCGCCAGCATTACGTTTTCCACTCGTTAGGTGACTGTAAAATAGCTGCCTTGGCAGTCTACTGTCGTCCATGCGGGTAACATGTCCAGTCCAACATAGTTGTTCATGGATAATGGTAACCTCGATGCTCCTACAATTGGTGTCAGCAAGAATACTGGCTTAGTTCTCTTGTCTTCTCAGTGAACTCGGGGTATGGAACGTAGACTACGTTGGTGAAAGTTTTCAAGTGCTTTGAGGTGCCTCCTATATGCGACCCATGTCTCACTGCTTTACAGCAGGGTGGAGGGGTCCACTGATTGATATACGTGCAGCTCTGTAGATAATTTCAGCTCCCTACAGCTGAAGACACGGTATGGAGTCTGCCAAAGGCTTGAGATACACATTTCTGATCCGATGTTTTATCTCTTCATCGATATCTGCGTTGGTGGATAGGTGAGAGCCAAGATACTGAAAGCTGGTAATATTATTAGAGTGTAGTATCGTTAACCTAGATGGATGGTGGAGGTGTGCCTGAACCAGGGGCAGGCTAAAAGAGAATCTGAGCCTTACGTACATTCATTTCAAGGCCGAGATGTGTATACGCATCTGTGTAGGTGTTCAGGTTCTCCTGAAGGGTTGCGTTCAGCGTAGGCGACGAGGGTGAGGTCATCTGAATACCGAAGTTCAGTGATGGAAACTGTCGACACCCTTGTTTCTGCCTTGAGTCGTCTTATATTCAAAAGTCCCCTCATCCGGGAGTGGATGTCCACCCCGCCGGCTAGATCAGCCATGGCACGAGTAATGAATGCAGGCATGATAAGAGAGTTGAGGGCAGAACACATCCTTGTTTTACCCCATTTGGATGGGGGAAGAACTCAGACTGGGTGCCATTGTGCAGGGCACTGCCGTTCATGCCATCGTTGAGTTGCCTTACAATGGTGGGCTTCCTTGTTGACCGATTTGAAGACATTGGTAATTTCGATGAAGACGCTGTTCTCGGCACTTTTCCTGTATTTGGCGGACGGCAAAGATCATGTCAGTGACGCAACGTGATGGTCTTAAATCCTCATTAAGATTCTCAGAGGAAGTTTTCCGCCCAAGAAGAAGTCTGTTTCGGAGGACTCGGGCGTTATTCTTGCGAGCTATGGACAGCAGTAAGATCTTGAGGTAGTTTCCACAGCCTGACCGGTCTCTCTTGCTCTTATAGATATTGACAATTGAGGCGTTTTTTAGATCTTGGGGGATTTCCTCCTTTTCCCATATATTCGCCAGGAGAAAGTGGAGACGGTTGTAAGCAAGATCATCCTGCTTTATGTACCTCGGCTGGGATCCCATCAGGCCCTGTGGAGTTGTTATTTTCCATCTTCTTGATGGCAGTAGCTACCTCATCACGGCTGGAGGATAACTGAGGTAGGTCAGGTCTGGGTGCTGAGGGACTAACTTTTTTAGTCAGGGAATGGTAGTGCTCTTTCCAACGCAGATGGATGCCCAACGCAGATGGATGCCTTCGTTTTTAATTAGGAAGTTACCGTCGGGTGAGCGGAGGGGGGCTCTTAGAAAGGGCTGCTCACTCGTACAGACAAACTGGATTGCACTACTGCCTAGACCCCCAGTGCATAAACGACTTATGTGCAGAATTATGACAATAGACTCATGACAGTTATCTCTGCCTGTCCCCAATGCGACTCATCTATTGCCATAGGACTTTTGGGGGTGTAAGGGTTCTGATGATGATGGAAAGTATGATGAGCTCGACGATGGCTGTGCATGAGTTGATTTACAGTATGTGGTGAGGAAGGAGCGCAGACTGCAACCACACATCTTGGCTTACCCTTTTCCTGACCCACTGGTGCAGGCAGCTGCAACAACTGGGGTGAGGGAGAGTTGCAATGGACTGCCGATAGCCCAGTTTGTTGGGTTTCGCCATTGTAACTTACCATCTTGCATTGCATTTATCCGCCGGTGTAGTCGTTAGGTTCCCGTGTTGGTCACCTGTTACACCTGTCCCGTCATTGGGGTCTTACTGGAGCTCTGTAAGCACTAAGCATATCTAGCTGATGCGGGGTCCCAGCACAGATTTTTCGTTCTGGTTTTACTCCCATCGCCTTATATCTTATCAAGGTAAAACCGCAAGGCAACGGGGCAGTGGTTGGTAAGCGCCAGGGCGTGTCCACATGCAGGTGGGCCTAAGCGCCGTACCTCTGGGGCCCATTGCTGCACGGAAATCCCCTGCTGGTCTAGCCTGGGACCGCGAGAGACACAGTTACCGCGTTTTGCCACGAGGAGACACACACACACACACACGTCTGGAGTGTTACTCAATGACTAAACGCAGAAAAAATATATTTAATCGCACAGAAATGAAGAGATACTAAGTCTTTTATTCTCGTTCTTGTCTTCTTATTGTCTTAAAATTTTTCTCTTTTATGTTTGATGATAATGGATTCTACCCACCGAACTGCTGAGTATTTTATCTCAGGGCAATATGTGGCTTTCGAGATAGTGTGTACAACTCTCTCTCTCTCTCATATTTTGTCTACCTAAATGTCTCTGACTATCTCACTCCTATCTATATATCCACGTGTCTCTCCCTCTTTATCTATCTGTCTATTCCTTTTATCTCTCTGTCTGTCTCCGCCTAGAAATTACACTGACTCTACACGTAGCCAAATGTTTTTCATTCCATTTGTCAGAAACGAAACTTACCCTAAAAATTTGACTCATGCTGTTATACTCAACCATGTCTTAGTGCTAATACTTCCCGTTCAATAGAATAAAAAAAATGCAGTTTAAATGGGCTTATCTACACTGTCAAGGTAAAGTAATTTAATTATACATCTTTACAAACTTCAACTCTTGTCTGCTATTTCCATCAGCTTATCTCTTTTCGGGTAATATTAATGCTCTTTTTTGCTTTGCCAATGTTTATTTATGCAATATCAACATAACTAGTTGTAGTATCTGGGGTTTTTATTGTTCATGTCAACGAATGTTGCTACAATCTCACCATCCATATAGGGATTATCAACAAGATTATCTGTAATATCAATTTAATAACTGCAGTATCAACTGAAGCTAGTGCAATATCAAACAATCAAGTTTGCCAAATCTACTTTTATATCTGAAGTATTAATGAACATATCGATTAAATCAAATTAAACCTCCCATATGTCAACAACTATTTTGTGTTACGGCTCAAATTAATATTGTGTAAACGTCAGAAAATAATCTTATTGTTATCATAAAACCTATATATTTTTTCGTTTACTCTATGACACTGAGTGCATTAGCTCGAGCTGGGCAAAAAGATCTCCCAGGAAACATGTTAGTTAGTCAGTCAGGAGTGTTATCAATGGAGATACCTGTACTTGAATTAGTAATTAGCTATATATTTTATCGTATAGAATATATTAGGTTACTTCAAGTGATTTCTGCTATACTTAAATGTGCATTCAAATAAAGGGGATATAGATAAAGTTCTTATAATATCCGAGCAGGATAGGACTCGGAGCAACGGATTCAAGTTGGATAAGTTTAGGTTTAGGAGGGAGATAGGAAGAAACTGGTACACAAATAGGGTGGTGGACGAGTGGAACAAGCTTAGCAACTTTGTAGTTAGTGCGGGAACTCTGGAAAGTTTCAAAAGGAGGCTAGATAGATTCATGGATGATAGAGAGTGGTAGTAACTCTCGACAGGAGCTGCCATGCACAGGCCAACCGGCCTATTGCAGACTCCTTATTTTCTTATGTTCTTATGTTCTTATTTGAATTCACCCAGAAGATATTTATGGCATCCAAAAGAAATCTTCTTTATCTCAGTCACATAACGTTGTTGCAGGAATATAAGGTATCCGAAAATAATTTGACCTATTTTGGTATTCGATCACGATGCACATTTGGAAGTTTACTAAGACAAAAACAACTTATAAGTGTAATAAGAACTGTGTGTGTTATCTCTAGAATGGTTTTCAGGTTGTCAAATGTCAAAATGGCTCAGATTAATATATGGACAACTTATAAACGCAAAACATTGTATTGTTGGTAAGTTTTACCTAAAGCCAACAATTAGCATTACAGCACAGTTTGCAGACTGATAAGTTAATTTCTCAAGAAATTAACCCACTGAGTCAGGATGATATTC
Organism: Homarus americanus; assembly: GCF_018991925.1. Classification (NCBI taxonomy): domain Eukaryota; kingdom Metazoa; phylum Arthropoda; class Malacostraca; order Decapoda; family Nephropidae; genus Homarus; species Homarus americanus. Next base: position 15,135,083 of record NW_024736071.1, read on the forward strand.
TCAACACTAACAGTTGATGAAAGCAAGGAGAAGTAAATCTGATAGTTGTTCATTGCATTTGCATATTCTTTATTTTGTAAATGTCTGTTTATAGTACAACCAATACATATCATTAATAATAACCTTGGGCCTACTGTATATACAGACTCGAGTCGTTGACAGTTTTGGGTCAGGTAGTCTGAGTCTTGCCTCCTAGCTCTTCTTCTGGACGAGGGTGCCGTCACTGAAGACGTAGCCAGAGGGTCCCTCCAGTAGGACTGTGACACCTGCCTTGCTGAACTGGACTTGAGTGCCATCATCCAAGATAGCGCCAGAGGGACCAAATAGGGCACGCTTCTGGCGGGCAGCCTGTTCAGCGGTGAACTGAATGTTGTTGCCGTCTTTTCGGACGATACCGGAGGGTCCCTTCACAACATTGAAATAGTTATCGGCTTCTTCCTGGGTGAACTGAACATTTCTGCCATCTTTTCTGACGATACCAGAGGGTCCCACTAGGTCACGCTTCTGGCGGCCAACCTGTTCGGCAGTGAACTGGATGTTTTGGCCATCTCTGGTGACGATCCCGGAGGGTCCCACCACAATATTGTTGTAGTTCTCGGCTTCTTCTCGGGTGAACTGAATGTTCACCCCTGAAGGTTTGACGATACCCGAAGCGCCAACTATGTCTCGCGGACCGCCAGCTTCATCAGCAGAGAACTGGCGGTTCTTTCCTGTGGCGGAGACGGCACCTGAAGGTCCAACAAGGACGTATGCATGAGAGGTGACCACGATGGCGAGGAGACAGGTAACCTGCAGGTAAAATACATAATTAATAAATCAAAATTTTTAAACAAATTTGTATTGTATAAACTGATTTCTCGCCACCAAGTGTTAGGAGCGAAGGTGGCCACTTACCAGAAGATTCATGTTGACTTGGTGTGAGGTGATGAGTAAACTGCTCTAGAGACTTCTGCAGGCCGGATGGTTGTGACATAATCTTGGTGAGCACAGGCGTATATATACTGCTCTGGCGAGGTGGTTACGTGTTCCTTGGGCCTCTGGTGTGGTGATCTTCACAGGAATATTTCCAGTTTTTGCCAGTACTAGTTTCGTCGTCTCGGCGCTTTGTCTGGTGCGTTGCGGTTTTTTTTTTTTTTTTACACCGACGAGTTTTGTTTATCGTGAACATGTAGCCTCAAATGGTATCATTTACAGGTCAATACATAATACATCTACGAACTAAAATGAATTGTATTGATATGAAAACACTGATGTACTGTGTCGTTAAGTGATATACATTAATGACGTATAAAGCTTTAAACCGGTAACATTAACGGGGCTTCCTGAGGAAGAAGCTCAAGGAGGATTAAGTAGATGATCTTAATGCAGACTATGTGTGTATTACTAACCTAAACTAACCTGAGCTAGGTAACCTAATAAATTGAACCTATTATTCTTTTATGACATTTACCAAGACAAGGATACACAGATTAAATTGAGCCGTACCACGATATGGTTAGTGATATTGTAGAAGTGATCATAATTATTGCAAATATTCCAAAAGCGCGTGTCCATATAGCACGTCAATAATTTAAAAGTGTATGCACGTTGGTACTACATACATGTATGGATATTGCAAATATGTGAACTGATAATGTATAAGCTTTAATTTATACTGCTTTTCTTACACTGATATTTTAGATACGTTTATTGATAGTCCTTATAAATACACTGATGTTCAGGGAATATATTTTTTTTACATATCAAAGACAAACCCTAATATTTTAGTTGTTTACGTTGATATTGCATCGATATTATATAAATCTAGCCTCATAATGGCGTATACTCATTGAAGCCGCAGTGATACGAGTTGAAATTTGCAAAAATGTACATAGAAATTTCAGATGTTAACTTGATTTTACAGATAAAAGTGTTCAAACTGTAAAACTGTCCATCAACTCCAAAGGGATGCATGTTGGAACTGTATGGGAAGCATTAAGACTAAGATATAGCTGGGTTTAACGACACAAATCCAAACATCTCCGTGTTGGTGTAATGAAAATCAGTTGGTTACGGTAGAGTTTGAGTATTATTACGAGGCAGAGATAAACACATTCATGAAGGGAAAAGACTTATACTCTACAATGATAGAAGAGGAGAAAGGAAGACCACTGAAGCAAAAGTGATATAGAGAGACAAAGGGAGAACCAGACCGACATGAAAATACAGAAACAGAACATAAGGGATAGACATAACACAGGGTTGCATAAAATGATGGCATATAACATCAAGAAGGCACACGTTTTCCTTAATTAAAATGCTCAGCAGTTTGGTGAGTACAATACATACTGTTGATAAGGAGACCAAGGGAATAATGATAAGACAATATATATATATATATATATATATATATATATATATATATATATATATATATATATAGGAAAAGAAAACACAGGGTTTCCATGTAATGAGGGACCCTAAAGCTTTCCTGCCACAACACTGTAACTGACCCCCCTCCATTCAAATTCTGCTGTGGAATTGAGCAGACTGTAAGTGCCATTCCTAGACTGTCTGATACACAGAATAAGTAACACTTTTAATTCAATGTTATGGCTTAAACCTAATGTGTGTTCATACATTCATTATTATTCTGCCCACCATAATAAAGTCAAACAGTCAGTATTTTCAACAATGTTTTTACGTGCCTTGAGAATTTGCAGTCCGGAATTCATCGATGAGGAATATAAATATATATATAATATTGGCTCAAACCTTAAATACCCTAGATCTTTCATAGACAAATGCCTAAACATTACTAAGAAAACTTTTTATAGAACTGATCCCAAGCCCACCCATGACCATAAGAATATCTTAATATTACCATTTCACAAAAATTTCTCACACATTCCTTCACAACTAAAAACCTGGAACGTCAATGTGGCATTTAAAAACTCATGCACTGTTAAACAAATGTTAATCAAGAACTCCCCCAACAACACAAATTGAACACATTTCTCAGTTTATACAAGAATGTAATATGTTTACTTGGAAGCTTGAACAGGTAAAAAAATCTTTAACTAAATTAAACAACACAAATACAGTGTTAAGACAGGCCAGGAATCAATGCTCTGTTTGTTCATTTAAGGGATAACAGCATTTGCATTGACTGGGATAATGCTTACTCCTCAATATTACCATGTAATTCAATTGATAATTAGGAACATCATAGATCAGTGTATTAAACATGCAAGCATTCAACATGAATTTGGGTAACGGCATCTGTACAAGCTGGACAATTTTGTAATTAAGAAGATTTGTGATCAGGTGAGAAGGCCGGGTGACTGACCATCTGGCCTGACCACCAACTTAGTATGTATACCCCAAAGATTAGTAGGTCATTTGCCTAATACCTGACCATTGTGGACCTGTCTCTCTCTCCTTTGTATATATACACCTTGTTTTGTACTCCTCTTTAGTCTGTACTCACCCCTGAAGATGTGAATTACACGAAAGCGCTTGGGAACTTCGTGTTTTTTTCTTTCCTTGTGGTTATCAGCATATATATATATATATATATATATATATATATATATATATATATATATATATATATATATATATATATATATATATATATATATATATATATATATATATATATATATATACACACACACACACAATCAACACCTCAACCCGCCAGGATTCGAACCCACGGCCCACGAGCCCATGACTGTGACCGAGGAACGCTACCTCTGGACCACCAGGATACTAAAAGCAGTCCTAGACTGTTATATTTCACACAAAGCCTGTTTAACATAAGCTCGTTGAACAGGCTTTGTGTGAAATATAACAGAGTCTACGACTGCTTTTAGTGTCCTTGTGGGTTGGTCGGTAAGCGTTCCCTAGTCCCACCCAGTAGGTCGAGGGTTCGATTCCTGGCTGGTGAGGTCGTTGATTATATATATATATATATATATATATATATATATATGCTGATAACCATGTGGTTATATGTGGTTATCAGCATATACCTAGATCACGCGTACCTACAGTGATTTACTTGCATATATATATATATAATGCTTCACTACGTCTGGTTAGATCAATGCTAACTTCATCACAGGTCCATTCTTTCCCCTCATTTACGTTTAGTTTAATTTATGATAGACAATCTACACCAATGACCGCCTGACCTGATTCTACAAACTGGCAAACGTCTTGAGTGACAGTTTAACGGGAACATCCCGTCGACACCAGCAGATATTGAGATGCCTTCTCCAATACCATGTTTATACGGTCAATATATAGTATAGGAAAATATTTTGATGACTTACAACTACGAGTAAAAATCACAAGTTTCAATTCCCAGTTTGTTATATCTCCTCAGAGACAGATTTTTACAAGAGGTTTAATTCTGAAGTCATCCAGAAGTTATTCATTGTATTTTGTGTTATTATTTTTCTTTGTCCCATAACTTGTATAATTTATGAAAAGTCTGTATGATTTTGCAATAGTAAACTGATAATTTAATTTCTCAAGAAATTAACCCACTGAGTCAGGATGATATTCTCAACACTAACATTTGATGAAAGCAAGGAGAAGTAAATCTGATAGTTGTTCATTGCATTTGCATATTCTTTATTTTGTAAGTGTCTGTTTATAGTACAACCAATACAGAGAAGAGTCGTAGACAGAGTTTTGGGTCAGGTATTCTGAGTCTTGCCTCCTAGCTCTTCTTCTGGACGAGGGTGCCGTCACTGAAGACGTAGCCAGAGGGTCCCTCCAGTAGGACTGTGACACCTGCCTTGCTGAACTGGACTTGAGTGCCATCATCCAAGATAGCGCCAGAGGGACCAAATAGGGCACGCTTCTGGCGGGCAGCCTGTTCAGCGGTGAACTGAATGTTGTTGCCATCTTTTCGGACGATACCGGAGGGTCCCTTCACAACATTGAAATAGTTATCGGCTTCTTCCTGGGTGAACTGGACATTTCTGCCATCTGTTCTGACGATACCAGAGGGTCCCACTAGGTCACGCTTCTGGCGGCCAACCTGTTCGGCAGTGAACTGGATGTTTTGGCCATCTCTGGTGACGATCCCGGAGGGACCCACCAAAACATTGTACTGGTTCTCGGCTTCTTCCCGGGTGAACTGAACGTTCACTCCGGTAGGTCTGACGATACCTGAAGCTCCGACCACATCATGTGGTCCGGCGGCATACTGAGTTACGGACTCCCTCTGGGTACCGGCCTTTTGGGCAGCTTCATCAGCAGAGAACTGGCGGTTATGTCCTGTGGCGGAGACGGCACCTGAAGGTCCAATAAGGACGTAGGCACGAGAGGTGACCACGATGGCGAGGAGACAGGTAACCTGTAGGTAAATTGTATAGTCACTAAGTCTAAATATTTGCCCATGTAAAAGTTCCTATAAACATATTTATATTGTATAAACTGATCTCTTGCCACCAAATATTAGGAACAGAAAGAAAACAGTAGGTGGCCGCTTACCAAAAGCTTCATGTTGACTTAGTGAGATGGTGAGAAAATTGCTCTAGATGCTTCTGGAGGCCGGATGGCTGTCGCATATCTTGGTGAGCACTGGCCTATATATACTGCTCCAGTGAGGTGGTCACGTGTTCCCAAGGCCTCTGGTGGGATGATCTACATACGAATCTTCAACTTTTTGCTTGTACTTGCTTGCTCATCTTGGTGCTTGACTGTTACTTGCCTCTTTGTTCACCAACTTCTTCTGTTTATTGTGATCTTATAGCCCAGCGTGGTATCATTCACAGCTCAATAGATAATACATCGATGAAATAAGATCACTGTTATCGATAAGGAATCAGTGAAAAATGCATCGATTAATGAAGTATCAGGCTTTAAGCCGGGATTATTAACGGGGCTTCGTGAGTGAGAAACCCAAGGCCATTCTACCTAGTGACTGTATCTGACGCCTCCTCCCAGTTCCTCAGGCAGGACGGCTCAGGCAGAGATCCACCCAACACTCAGGCTTCGGCACCTACCTGGCAGCACGTTTGTGGCTGTGTCCGTCACAAGTCGCTCCCGTCTGGAGGTGATGCGCTCTGTAAACCCAACAGTTCCCACAACTTTCCAGTTCCTCAAGCGCTGAAGAATTATGCTTGTGACCATCCCCGTTCAATACCTGGTCAAGACGTGGGGTGATGGGCCAACAACTAACACAACTTGTTGGATTTGTTTATTCATTGGTCAGCAAAGAAAAATTACAGTGGTGTTAGGCTGCAGGTTGTGGCTCTGAGCCCATTATGTGAGGGAGTACAGTCATGTTCATGTGGTAAATGAGGATTGCCTGTGTGCTCTTAAGGTCGTGAATATAATTTAGTGGATGGTGTTAAACTTAGCCTTTTTGGTAACAGTGTACTAGTCATATGACGGTAGTATATCCCAACTTGCAGGTGCTGGAAATAATATTCAGACTATCATCTGATCACAGGGTTATATTGGTGGTACGGGTCCACGTAATTCACTTGGAGGTTAACACAAGAATCTGTATGACTGTAAGCACTGTTAGGTAAATGAGTGAACTCAGTTATACAGGTTGTAATAATCATAACCCTATAGGATAATACTGGGCAACGTTGTGCGGAAGACAATCGGCATGGGCCCATCAACACTGAAAATTATTACACCAAATCATTGAACAAAGTAATTTAGGTAGTAACTACTAATAAATCAACTCATGGTTAACATAAAATATTCAAATCACACATTCCTGCGAAAGCTAAACTTTATGATCTTTTCAGATTTTGAATGTCAGTGTTACACAAATTTTAATATTTGTGTTATACGTTGGATTAAAATATACATGGAATATCCCATCGAGATCTTACGGTCGTATATATTGTTTACTCATTATGAAAATGTGTTTTGTTTCACTAAATATAGTAGATGTTATCCACGATTTAAGAAAAAGGCAATCTTCAGAAATTGTGTTGACATTTGCAGATACAAACAAGAATAGTAGTTTCGCAGTCAAGCTCCATAATGGTAGTAGAAAAGTTGAAATTTGATAGTGGCAAAAATATAAGATTTATATAATGTTTCTAAAGTACTCATGAAATCATAAAGTTAAATGAAATTTGGTAGAATTACTATTAAAAATAAAAACAAGTAATAACGAAAGTAAGAGGATGCCTATCTCGAGGAAGTTTGTCAGTTTTAATGTTGAACAGTGTCACAGTTTCACATTGTAGATGTCACCAACATAAACCAAAGGGACTCATGCATTAAACCTGGCAAGTGAAACCACACTATGACAAAACGTGGAACAAAATCGAGAGAGCTATAGAAATAAGGCTAATATACCTTCATGAATAATATACAGTTGACAGCGACATTACCATTTCCTGAGAAGGAAAGTATTTTACGAGTGTGTGTTGACAGTGGTGACATGGATATACATCATAACGGCTGACATAAGATTTATAAATATAGACAAAATCTAGTTGAATTTGGCATGGTAATAAGTCTTCAGGTTTATAGTGTGGTCCAGGTGCTTGGAGGACAAACATGCAGCGTTGGGTGTGGCAGGTGACCTTGTCGCACCACCTGAGTGTCGTGTGTGTCGGTTTATCAGGTAAACTGTACACACCCCAGCCTCGAGCCCTTGTATATTACGGTACAGTAACAGATAGACTTCGGTTATTGGGATGAAGGACACATTTTGTAATCTCTCTCTCTCTCTCTCTCTCTCTCTCTCTCTCTCTCTCTCTCTCTCTCCCTCTCCCTCTCCCTCTCTCTCTCTCTCTCTCTCTCTCTCTCTCTCTCTCTCTCTGTTCAATATTCCACACCAAAAGACTGCACCTAACCACTATCTACTGTACCATGCTGTATGCCTCTCACCCAACACCTACATTCACAGTTTCTCTCTCACATCACTCAACTTTCAATCTCAGTCACACATTTAGAAAGTTTAACTTGCCCTTCCTAAAAATCTCCAGCTGTGTTTCCTTTCTTTCGTATCACTTTAATATTTCTTGGTTATAGGTTCTGAAAAGTTCGCATCTTGCATCTACTTCTCAAACTAGAGATAAAACGAGCATTTTATTGGCTCGTGTACTAAGTTATTACTGTACAGCACAAAGATGGAACTAGGTATGCTCTCTATGATAATCGTTAAATTAGTAGGTTTGATTTTAGAAGCATCATACCGACGTTTTGAAAGGTTGCAATCAGAGTAGTATCATATATTTAACAAGGAAAATTCAATCTTGTACAACATTTTATTTTATGCAATATAAAACAAAGAATTTTACTAATCCTTAGGAACCTGCTGCCACTTCTGAGTGCGTGAGTAATTTATAAATGATAGATTGTTAGTAAATCTGTATCAAAATAAAATAACCAAACACAAAATGTGATGAAATTTGGCTAGTAATATATAGGTTAGGATAATCTTGTATATAAATTATTCAGATGTGTAACTGTCAAAACACAGCAGCTTCTTGAATAATGAGGAGAGACTCATAGAAGAAAATGAAATCATTGCTTCAAACGACTCCTCCCACTCCTTCTGTTTTTGTTTCTGTTAAATGACAGGATGAGGGAAATAAGGAAGAGAGAACTGTACTTATTTGGTAGAGCCGTTTATTATGGAATGTTTCTCATAATTTTTATCTGGTAATATGCATTCTAAGAATAGCACTGACCCCGATCTTCATAGAATGACCGATTAGTCTCATGACACTTAGTTTAGTTGAATGTTGTAGCCGTGGAAGATCATAGTAACTGGTTCCAGCTGGATCACAAGATGTGACAGTTCTGGAGAACAACAATTCAGCGAACCAAAGCGAATAGAGTAAAATAAAAACCGAAAGCCATAGAAAGAGAGAGAGAGAGAGAGGATGAGCAGACGCAAAGTCCTAGGTCCACACTCAAGGTCACTTGGCTGGTACCTGAGTTCCCAACACCTGCAACAAAGACTGGTCAGGGGGGAGGGGTACCAGGGAGTATCTTGTAGTGCCTCGTTGATTTATGATCTGGTTCAGACAGGGTCTTTAACACCCGTAGGTTAGGAGGGAAGCCTACTTTCATGATATCTAATAGTACATGAATCCTTATATTAGTACTACCATAGGTCAGGTGGACGGTTTCATAACACTTGACAGTACCTTGTTAATAAAAGACCCGATAAATATCATTGATACGTTACCCACAGGTCGGGAGTGGCATTATAATAGTACCTGACAGTGTCTTGTTAATTGATTACCTGTCAATGGGTCACTATTTATGGGTACGGTGGAGAGATGGTCATTCTAGTTTGGATTGGCAGTTCACTGATCCTAATTAATGAATGACCTGTGAACCCAGCACCTGAATAACGTCATGATATTGGTACAAGGGCAAGTGGATGTTTACAGTTTCGCCTAAGTAGATAAACCAATAACACAGCTGGCGTGAGTTATTTAGCGAAGTAGTAAAACATAATAAAAATAAGTTGAAGACAAAGAGAAAATTGAATCTAGTAAAATGTATAAATTTCTTCACCCTCGATGATTGTTTTTATTGATGACACCTTTTTATATATTTAAATGAGGTTAATGAATAATTATGTTGATTCAATGAGTCAGTTGGTATTTTATTGATCAGATTAAGAAGAGAGACACAGCAGGTGTTGTGTAGAAGTAAGTAATAGAATAAAGGTGAAGAAGACAGACTTAAAGAATAATACATTGTAAAGAACATGAATTATGGATATATGATGGAGAATTATTGGTAATTAAATATATGCACAAAAAAAAGACTGTTGCGCCGTCCGGGAATAATTTAATATTAGCTTGAATAGCGGAAGGGTAAAAAAAAAAATGCTCCTCTGGTGTGTCCTGTACTGTAGTGATCCTTTAAGATTCGTGTTTTTGTATAATTTCCAAGTCATAACTGATATTCTTCTAGCTATCCTTGCTTTTTGTAACACTTTGTTGTACCTTGTCAATGTAAAACCATTTGATGAGTTGTGGTAGACGTGTGTTGGAACACCATCAGTCATACGCTTGCGGAAGAACTTGAATTGTTCCATCTTAACTCCTATAAAACAACACCCTAACCTTTCCTCCCCTAAAGAAACACGCTCTTCCTGCGTCCCTCCTTCCCTAAGATATCCTAGAGAGAGAGAGAGAGAGAGAGAGAGAGAGAGAGAGAGAGAGAGAGAGAGAGAGAGAGAGAGAGAGAGAGATCTATTTGCTTTATTTTGTGCATGGAATGCCATGTAATAAGTACTAAAGTGAGTTAATATATTATAACATGCCGCCATTATCTTTGTCTACACTACATTAAAAGCTATTGTGAATTTAGTAGTACTTGTCAATGCCGTTCCACAATCTCTCTCTCTCTCTCTCTATATCTCTCTCTCTCTCTCCTTTTGTTTTTGTCTCTGTTAAATGACAGGATAAGGGAAATAACGACAGGAGTACTGTACTTAACGGGTAGACATGTTTATTATGGTATGTTTCTGATAAATTTGCATCTGGTAAAATACATTCTAAGATTACCACTGACAATGATCTTCATAGAACGGCCGACTAGTCTCATATATAACGGCACTAAATACGATTGGAGCAACGTCACTAGTGGAGTTCCGCAAGGCTCAGTACTTGGACCATTATTATTTATTATATACATAAACGCTATAGATATCGGCGTAGACAGCAACATAAGTAAATTTGCTGATGACACTAAAATAGGGCGTGTAATTAAATCTGACGAGGACTCCACAAAACTACACTAAGATCTAAACAAATTTTTCGAATGGTGTGAAAAATGGCAGATGAAATTCAATGTTGACAAATGTAAAGTACTCAGTGTGGTGTGGTGGATGTAATCCTAGACAAGGTTCTTGAAACTCCAGGGCACGAGCAGTAGGTATATTCAATAAGTGGTACAAGGCTGGGCGTGATAGCCAACCGATACAGGAGCGGTTACTAGGGACCCCGGACCGTAGGTAGGCCGAGGCCGATCTGAGGGAAATTAGCTAGCCAGGCAAGGGGAGTTGCTAGACATTCCTAGGACAATAAATGAGGTCTTCTAATTACTCGACTAGCGCGGTACAGACATAGTACATCGGGACATAGTAAATGAACATAGGCATTAGACATAAGCATGGACATCAGACATGCTATAATAATATGTAGTGATACAGACATGTGAATAAATGGTACAATGAATGGTAACAAGAGTCCTGGTGTCAGGCGTGTTCACATATCTTGGTATGTACATATCTATACACCTCCCTCCCCCTTTACGCTCGTAGTGCAATCTCGAGCGGCTACGGACTCTTTTTCCATGAGTCGGGGGGAGCGGCGAGGGACAATGGGAGGATCAACTGACGACCTTCGTTCCTGGTCTGGGCAAGGGGACACAGGGGACGGGGAGGAGGGTTCGTCACTAGAGGATGGCACTGGGCGGAGATGGCGTCTGTTTCGCCACCACACACGACCACTGGGGAGGCGGACTTGGTACGAACGAGGCTCGCCACGGCCCATGACGACCCCAACCTTGTCCCAGCGGTGTGACGTCGGGTCCTGGATTCGTACTTGCTGGCCGACGGCCAACCTGGGAAGGGGGCGGGCTTGGGCGTCATAGTGGCTTGTCACTTGGGCCATCCGGGCAGCCTCACGGCGGTCACACTCGTCCGCCTTGATCTGCCATTCATCTAAGAAGGACTGGGGGTGGGCAGGCACACAAGTACGAAGGGGGCGGCCATACAACACCTGGGCAGGAGAGCGTCCGGCAGGGGTAGGGGTGTTACGGAGTTCCAGTAGGCCCCTGTCGAACTCCTCGCAGTCCAGGTTCCCCGTCGGTGCTGTCTTGAGGATGAGGTATTTTACGGACTTTACCGCTGCCTCGGCGTGGCCATTCGCCTGCGGGTAATGAGGGGAGGTGACGATGTGGTGGACGCCCCAGCGTTCGGCGAAGCTCTTGAACTCGTGGCTATTGAACGGGGGCCCACCGTCGGTTCGGAGGCGGAGAGGCACTCCGACTTCCCGGAAGAAGCAACAAAACATCCGGATGACCCTGGAAGAGGTGGTGTCCCGACCACAGGGAACTACCACGGGCCATCCAGAGAGCCTGTCGGCGACCACCAGGAAAGACTTTCCGGCCACATTAAAGAAGTCGGCGGACACGGACTCAAAGGGCCGCTTTGGGAGGTCGTTGCACAGGTACGGCTCTTGTTGCTGGCTGGGTTGGAGTTGCTGGCAAGGCTCACAGGCCTCAACCGTGCTCTTAATATCGGCGTCAATACCAGGCCAGAAGACGGTCTGACGGGCTCTGCGCCTGGTGGCTTCAACGCCGCGGTGGCTGTCATGGAGGCGGGATAAGGTGCGCCGGCGGAGGGCAGCGGGAACGACGATCCTGGGGCCGTACAACACCAGCTCTCCGTCCGCATAGAGGCTATCCCTTAGCTTCCAGAAGGGGAGGGCGGAGGCGTGAATGTCGTAGCGGTTGGTGGGGAATCCAGCGGAGACGTAGTCGAGGAGTTGGACGTATGCCGGGTCTTGAGCGGCGGCGATGCGAAGCTCCTGGAGAGTCCTATCGTCTTCGATGGAGGGCGTCGTCGTCGTCTTGTCAGCAAGAGAAGTGGCTGTGTGTGTCACTAAAGACCGAACGTGAGCAGCGGCCGTGGTACAGTCGACTTCATCTTCAGGTGTGGGGCGACTAACAGGGGCTCGGGAGAGGGCGTCTGGTATGCACAGAAGCTTCCCGGCGCGCCACACAGCTGTAAAGACGTAAGGGGCGGTCTTCTCTTTGAGACGTTGGAGGCGAGGATTTTCGATGGCGTCCAACGTGTAGTGATTGAGGATGGGTATGAGCGGGCGATGGTCCGTCATGAGGGTGAAATGCCCAAGGCCGAACAGGTAAAGGCGGCACTTGGCCATAGCCCAGGCGACTGCCAGCATCTCTAGTTCAATGGTGGCGTATCTGGTCTCCGTGTCCGTCAAAAACCTGGAGCCACACTGAACTAAGCACAGTCTACCCTGGCCGTGGTCTTGAAGGAGGGCATATCCGAGGCCGTATAGACGGGAGGCGTCGGTCTGGAGGACCACTGGTAAGGACGGGTCGAAGGGTGCCAGGACTGGTGGTGACAGCAACGCCTTCTTAACATTCCTGAACGCTAGGTCGTGGTCAGGAGTCCAGAGGAAGGAGCGCTTGGGGCTCATGAGGGGGCGTAGAGGTTGGGCTGATGTGGCGATTTTAGGGGAGAAGTCGGCCAGCTGATTTACCAGGCCCATAAATGAGCGAAGGTCGGTCAGGTTCGCTGGAGTAGGGAAGTCCCTGATGGCCTTGACCTTCTCCTCATCAGCTGAGATCCCCTCTGGCGAGATGTTGTAGCCGCAGTAGTTAACTTGGGGGGCGGCGACCACAAATTTATCTTTGTTCAGGGTGATACCATGGGCACGACATCTTGTGAGCATCAGATGAACTCGGTTCAAGTGGGCCGGGAGATCATCGTCGAAGAGCAGGATGTCATCTACGACCTTCACGCAGTTGGTGACACCCTGCAGAGCCATATCCCCACGGAGGCAGTACGCATCCCCCGTTGCTGCGAAGCCCATGGGTCCGCGGCAGTGTTGGAAGCGGCCGTAGGGCGTGATGAATGTAGTGAGGTGGCGATCTTCTTCCGCCAGGTCGACTTGCCAGTACCCATGTAGTGCATCCGCCGTGGTAAAGAACTTTGCAGACGGGGTGACGCTGCGGACTGCTTGGATGGGCGTAGGCGATGGATGGGCGGGACGGGAGACCTGCGAGTTGAGATGGGTGAGGTCCACTGTGATGCGAACACCTACAGGCTTGGGTGCCAAGACCATAGGGTGGCACCACTCGGAGGGCTCCTCGCCAGCGTGTCTGATGATCCCCTGCTGCACCAGAGAATCGAGCTCCGCCTTCACCTTGTCCCGTATGGCAAAGGGGATAGGCCTGGGTGTGTGGATGGCGAAAGGCGTCGCGCCAGGCTTGAGGTGGATTCTCATCGGGGGGCCTGTCATCTTCTTGAGCGGCGTCTTCTGGAGGTCGGGCTTGGAGACAAGGACGTCGCTGAACTGACGAAAAAAGAACTCCCGGGCGGCAGCAGGTGTGGTCATGGCTGAAACAGGTATCTCTGCACACCTGTTGAGGTGTGTCACAGCGAGGATGGGCTTTGGGAACTCGGATGAGACGATGGCCAAGTCCTGACAATGGCCACATGACAAGAGAGGGGTTTGGATGCCCTCATGGACGTGGACTGTGGCAAGGCAAGACTTGGGACCGAGCTGTAGTGTTGCCTTGAAGCAACCCAAAGGTGGAGACATCGGGGACCCGTCCGCTGTGAGCACGTCGTTCATGGCTGTGGGTGACAGGCTACTCCTGGGGATGTTGAGGGCGTCCAGGTGTGTTGGTCCAATCACCGTGATGTCCGCGCCCGTGTCAGGTATCATCAGGAGGTTGGAAGAGTTGGTACCGTAGGACAGACGAACATTGACGGGCTTGGGGGACCTGTCACTCGAGGTATCATCCACGCGTCGGCATCCTTTGTTATTCTTGGGAGACGGTGGTGTGGACGTTCTGTCGGGCTGTGAAGAGACGTTTTGACCTGGAGATGGAGGCTTCTTGGTGGACCTGCAACACTTGGCGAAGTGTCCTTGCTTGTTGCAAGCGTTGCATGAGGCCTTGTTGGCAGGACATCGAGGTGTGCGGGGCCAATGGCCTTGAAACCCACAGTTTCGACATGTACTATCAGCCGCAGGGCACTTTCCTGGACCATGCTGGTGCTGACAGTTTCTGCAGGATTCGGGAGAAGAAACTGGTGACTGTGACGGGGGCTGTGGAGAGGACGTCGTCTGCATCTGGCGTTGATTCCTCTTGTAGGTGGAGACGGCGTGGACTTGAGATGGCGATGAGTGTATAGCTGAGGCAGCCTCTCTTGTGGCCTCATACGACCTGCAACAGGTGACGAAGTCGGTGAGGGAAGAGGCGGCGTCGAGGGTGAGGAGTTTCTGAAGCAGGTCCTCGTCACGTACACCCATCAGCAAGATCATCTTGAGCTGGATCTCAGCACAGGTTACAGGATCGCCTGTACATAGGTCCACCTCGGTTGCTAGGTCCTTAAGTCGTGCATAGAAGTCTGAGAATGATTCCCCAGAAGCTTGTTTGCAGGATAGCAGTTCCCTACGACGCAAAGCTTCATTGCGGAGGCCACGGAAATGACTCTGCAAGGCGTTTAAAACCTCTGTCACTGACCTGGGGGAGTCAGGGGGGATGGCTAGCGTGTGCTCTAGGAGGCGTTGAACATCGAGGGAAATGCACGATCTTAATTGGATGAGTTGTTTATGAGGGGGCATTCGGTAGAGGTCAGACATAACAGCAAAGTCTTCGAAACGACGTCGCCATTGACGGTATACTTGATATGTTGCATCAGATTGAAGAGGTGGGGGACTGGGAACTGAAGACTTGCTGTGCAGGGGTGTACTCGAGACGGCAGGCGGTGGAGGAGGCACGGAGAGGTCGACGAGAGTTGAGACTGGAACGGGTGGTTGAGAAGACACTGAGGCATACCTAGGGGAGATAGGTGACGTGTGAGGAGGCGTTGTCTGAAGGATAGATGAAGAGGCTGAAGCTGGCGAATTGGTTGTGGCAGCTGGTGAAGTCGTCCTCGTTGCCAGCAATTCCAATAGGTCCAGGAATTTGCGGTTATCAGCTTGGTGTTGTTGTTGAAGTTGAAGGCGGTAAGCTGATTCCTCTGACTGTCTTGACAATTCCTCTTGACGTCGTTTTTCCTCCTCTAATTGACGTCTTTGGGCTTCCTTCTCTTGAGAAACTTGTAGGAAGTGGATTAACTGACGTATATCCTGGCTCCCATCCTTTGAATTTGGCGCGCCCGGCGTGTGAGGCGTGAGGGGGGGTGGGAGGGTCTGTGAGGCGTCGTCTTCCTCATAATCCTCATATAAATTTCCCAGCAAATCGTCGTGGTCAGACATCTCGTGCTTGGTATTGTTGCGATGGGAAAGACAAGGAGAATAAGGTGAAGTGCTATATTTTCGCCAATGGATTTGCTTAAGTGCAGGAACTGGCTGGCAAGTAAAAGAGTACTGACTGTAATATTTGTGAAGTGAGAGGAGGCGGCTAGCGGCGGTGTATTCCTCCGCGCGCCCGGGCGAGATGCTGGTGATGTCAGTGGAGGGGACGCGGGCAGTGGCTTGCGAGCCTCCGTGGATGGGGGGTGTATGCCGGAAGTGCTGTCTTGGAAACTGGGCTGAAGGCGTGTCTGCTACCTGTAGGGCCGCAGAAACATAGCAAAGAGACATGAAAGGCACTGCACTTCACTTAGGGCACTTCACAAGGTCACAAAGCACTTTAAATCCAGGGGCACTGTGGAGTATATCTTCTGGGCGGGAAACAGACGAGGCCGGAAACAGACGGGGCCGGCTCTTGAGGCTTGTAAACTGTCGTGTTGGAGCTACTCAAACTGCGCCATGTGGTGTGGTGGATGTAATCCTAGACAAGGTTCTTGAAACTCCAGGGCACGAGCAGTAGGTATATTCAATAAGTGTACAAGGCTGGGCGTGATAGCCAACCGATACAGGAGCGATTACTAGGGACCCCGGACCGTAGGTAGGCCGAGGCCGATCTGAGGGAAATTAGCTAGCCAGGCAAGGGGAGTTGCTAGACATTCCTAGGACAATAAATGAGGTCTTCTAATTACTCGACTAGCGCGGTACAGACATAGTACATCGGGACATAGTAAATGAACATAGGCATTAGACATAAGCATGGACATCAGACATGCTATAATAATATGTAGTAATACAGACATGTGAATAAATGGTACAATGAATGGTAACAAGAGTCCTGGTGTCAGGCGTGTTCACATATCTTGGTATGTACATATCTATACACTCAGTATAGGAGATGTAAACAGGGAAACCAGATACCTGATGAACAACAATGTTATTGAGAAATCCGACTGCGAAAAAGATTTAAGAGTAATGATAAGTAGGAATCTTAAGCCAAGTAAACAATGTGTTTTTGCTCGAAACAAGGCTAATAAAATACTTGGGTTATAAAAGAGTGTTAGTTACAATACTAACAAGGTCACCCTAAGACTATATCTTGTGCTTGTGAGACCTCACTTCGATTACGTAGTTCAATTCTGGTCGCCGTATTACAGAGTGGATATAGAATCCTTGGAAAGAATTCAGAGGAGAATGACAAGACCAATCCCGGGCATTAGGAACCTTGAGTACAGAGACAGGTTAAAGCATCTTAATTTGCACTCCCTCGAGAGACGTAGAGTGAAGTGTATAAATGGAAGTCAGGGCTGAACAAAAGGGCCATTACAAAGGTATTCAAACTATCCAAACAGGAGCGAACTCGTAACAATAGTTATAAAATAGACAAATTTATATTTAGGCGCGAAATAGGTAAACATTGGTTTGGAAATAGAGTTGTGGACGAGTGGAACAAGTTACCAAATATCATCATTAACTCGAACACCCTCTGGATAGCTTCAAACGTAGGTTGAATGGATATGTGAGCAATAGGGGTTGGGTGTGAAAGGGACTGCCAATAGGCCCGCTGCAGTTTCCTCCATTCTTATGTTCTTATGTTTACGTGAAGGTAAAACGTTTTCTTATGCCTTTGTGCGGTTTTAGTGACACAATTAACATTCCCAACACTCTGTACTACACAATGAGGACCAGAGTACTTAGACTCTCCAACATCTCAGTATTAATTTCCTTCACATTCTCGAGCAACAAGACCACATAAGAAATACTTAAGAAATACTGCATATTACAACAGGCCGAAAGAAAAAGAAGAAGAGGCAAATATTAACTCAAATAAAATACACTTAAAAAAGTATTTCGACGTTAAGACAAAGAATGAAGGAACAGTATACAAAAATAGGGAATAACACCAATTTTGTCTCCAGGAGAACTTAGAGGATGTCCATCGTCAAATATGTGTAGGAGTCATGGTGAGAAGAAACATAACACACTGCATACACTGATTATATGTAAATCTAAGTGGAGCATGTCGGGGGAATGACTCCACCCTTTCGCCGAGAATGATTCTATCCTGCCGTTTGAAAAGATTTTACTCGACCGCCGGCTCTGCATATCTGGAATATTTAATAATTTCATGTCTTTCTTTATCCTAATGCGTTGTGGATAGTGAAATCCTCTAGTCTTTTTTGTTTACATATATTTCATTATACTGTATTCAGATATAACATCCATGGGAATATCACTTGGTTATTTTGGGTTATTATTTAAAGTTAATTACAAATGTGTTGTAATAATGCCTGATTAAAAAGTATGTAAAACAATTGTATTGGAATGTAGTCTAACCATTTTGGAAGGTAATTTTTAAGATGAATTTCATGTGCATGATTGATATCTGGTGAAAATTATGTATTTACTGAAGTATATTTGTTGACAAAGTAGCTATCAACACCCTGTCCCGAATATATTCATAACATTTCGTTTGCTTTGATGAGTTTATGACCACAATAGATTCTTAGTTACGATAGCTTGATCGCACCTTGACAGGTTCAAAGCTGTACTATGAGCGACCTTTGAAATCCTTCACGGTGTATGTCCTGCGTCATGTTCCCGAGTTCACCTGAAGCTGACATATTCATTTCACTCGTTAAAGAATTACACGCATCGTCCTCTGCGCGCATTTACGGAATTTCTCGTAAATAGAGGCCAAGTATTTTTGTTGGGTAGAAATACAAGAGATGGCAGCTATTATTCTTGTAGTGTTTTAGGGCACCAAGTAGGAGTGTTGTAGTGATGGGATGATAATGACGCTGGTGATTTTGATGATCAAGGTGTTGATAACGATCAAGGTGATGATGATAATGTTTGATGGTGATGGTAATAGTGATAGTGATGGTGGTGGTAGCAATTAGTATTGTTTTCATTTATTAAGTTCAAAAGCAAATGGACACCATTTGTATCTCTGGAAGGAGAACGTGATGTGTTTGTCGTTGTCTTCCACAACAAGGTAGAAAGTTTAACCTCCGGGAGATGAAATGAATTACAGTCAAGGATTGTATGGTTATGACTTTATTTCACTGTGTTCTTCTCAACAAAATTCTTCACTGTATAACTTTTGGCAAAAACTTGATTGGTAAAAAAACAAATAAAATATTTTGATGACAATATTCACAAAGGTCTTAAATTTTCATGCGGCTGCAGTTTTACATGAACGAGCGTGCATGTTTAATGACCAACCTGGTTTTGTTTTACAAATTAAGAAGACCTCAAGACTAGAGAGTAGCTTTAAGACGTCAGGCAACTCATTGCAGCTGGATGTTCTTGCCGTTGGAGAGGAGGATACCGGAGGGACCAACAAGGACCACTTTCACTCCGTGCTCCAACTGGATCTGTTGACCATCAGAGGTGATGATACCAGACTCACCTATTACATGACGCTTGCTGCGCTTCTGGACGAGGGTGCCGTCGCTCATGACGTAGCCGGAGGGTCCGTCAAGCAGGATGGTGACGCCTGGCTTGGAGAACTGGATGGGGATACCTTCAGCAGTGATCATGCCAGAGGGTCCAATTAAAGGGGCCGAACGCTTGGTGCGGGGGACAAAGTGGAGGTCATCAGTGAGTTGGATGTTGCTGCCGTCTTTGGTGACGATGCCGGAAGGTCCAACCAGAACAATGTTGTCGACCTGATCCTGGGTGAACTGGACATTATTACCGTCAGGGCGGACAATTCCTGAGTGACCGATGACACCTCTCTGGGATACGAACTGAGGCACGGGCACGGGGGCAGGATGGGTGGCCACGTGCAGGGTAGCCTCACCGTGAGTCAGCTGGCGGTTATTCCCAGACTTGGTAACAATGCCGGAAGGTCCTATTAATGCGATATCATTGGCGAAGTCGTGAGAGAACTGAGTGTTGACACCATCGGGACTGATGATCCCTGAATGCCCAACCTGTGCGCTGACGCCGACGGCGAGCACACAGATAGCTGCCTGTGGTAGAATTATTTTATCAATAAATTATATTTATATATACATCAACGATAATCTAACAATGATAATAGTACAAACACTTCTACGAACATTTAATGGTTCTACTTCTTTTTTCTATCACTACAACTGCTAATGTTATTGATATTGACGATAATTACAATAGCCATCTTACTGTATTTTTTATTTCTGGTCTCCGCATCAACCAACAATATAAGCATCTAAATAATGAATGCATATATAAAGACAACCATCGCGTACTTCTTCCTTTTCTCTGCCCCTCTGTACATCCTATATGTTAATATCTATCATTTTTTCTCGTTCTTATTGTATCTCCTCCTCTCCTACAGTAATGTATTTATTCATGGGAACTAGGAACATCCAGAAAGAGTGACAAGTGTGTAAAAAGAAAGAATAAGAATTAATTAATTCATTTATGACTTCAACATTCTTCAGAGTCGAGATTCAAGAATGAATAAATAATATGCTTCCATGAACTCACATAAAGTAACGAGAATATACAGTATTAATGAAGTTTTGATCCCGGGTTTTTAATATTTCCCATTTTTTTAAGGTCTGCCGAGAGCTCGTGATTGAACAGGGGGCCCACTTCTTTGTATCCCAACCTATCTTAACTATTAGATTTGAGGCCTAGTCTTAACAGGGACCCCAGTCCAAAAGAACAACAACCCTAATAGACTCCAAACATAATGGTTAGGCTATTGTCTATTAGGACTGAGGACCACTTGACCAGCCGAACTGATCAAGACATACCTGTACTTCAATAAACATCTGAAAACTTACTAAAATCATGATCTGAGGAAACATGAGATTGGTAAATAACCTTAGAAAATATTAAGGTAAATATATTAGAGTGCTTAAACTTTGATATCTCTTATAATTATGAGGGTGACAAAGAGTGTCAATACAAAAACTAAAGAACTTTGTTTTAAATATATCAAAGTATCTCTCATGATTACATTATTATGCTCACTGCCATAAGAACAAGAAGGAAGAGGATAAATAAATTAGTATCTAGAATGACAAATTACTTTCATATGATCCAATGTTTACATTTCTCTCAGCTGGAGAAGAATATAACTACATCAACAACAAAACTGTACAAAATTTACCTTAGCTGGGGAGGACTTAATCTACATCATCTTACCTGAGGCCAGTAAGTTAACTAGAAAGTCCATGTCTAGATAACTAAAGAAAATAAAAGAAACATATTTTTTCTAGGTATTTGTATAGTGGCCAGGAGGAACACCTTAATATGGTACCTGATCCCAGTTGTTATGTTTTACTGTTAGTGATATGATGCAAAATATAATGAATGATTTACCAGAATCTTCATGTCTAGTTTGCTTATGCTGGTCTGAGAACTCCACAAGAGGCTTCTGCGACCCGGATGGTTGTGTCGATCTGTGGTCAAGAGGTGGCTTTTATACCGCTCAACATGGTGAGCATTGTGATTCCTTGGTCTGTGATTGGCTAACCATATTGTCACCGCCTCACTTGTTATTGGTCAGACCTCAACCCTTGCGTTAGTTTCTGTGGCACAAGGCCGTTGCCCGCCTCCTTAGAAGGCTCTTCCACGAACTCCCATGTATAATTTTATTTTTCTTGCAATTCTTTCACCAGAGTATTAGTTGCATTAATTTTCACATTGCTAAGAAATAAGACAACATTTGCTATTTTCGATATATAAAATTATACATTTTTTGAGGGTGTGTTGGTGTTAACGGGGTCTGGATCGTGTGTGACGTGTGAAGGGTGAGGAACCACGCCCAGATCTGCCGCCACCTCCCAGTGCCACATAACTCACCCAACTTTCTCGACAACTGGGCTCTTGCGGACTGACCCACGAAATTCCGATGCCGTCAGTACTACAGCAAACCATCACTAGATTGTCCTCTGCATAAGCATTCCATCAAGAACCGTTCTTTCGCTAGCCACCAGAGGGAATCTCGTGGAACTCTTAAGACTATCACTCTCACTTGTAGTTATAATGCACGAATACACTTCAAAGGAGAGTACTCTGAGGCCAGTTTACTCCTGTTCGATGATCGTGTACTGACACCTAGGTGACCAGTCATGGAAAGCTAAAGTTTATTCAGCACTCCATTAAGGAGATAGAGTGATCTTACTGCTTTTATAAAATTAGGAGACACGTGATAGTGAACGTGGCCATATTAAAAGTAAATATGGCCAGGTTAGAGGTGAATGAGAATGCACAGTGACAGTGATTGTGGACATGTTAAGAGGTGAAGGAACACATACAATAGGCAGTGAATGCAGCTAGAAAGTGAACAATGCCGTGGGTAGGATAGCGAGGACATCCACACTGAAGCTGTATAGCGTCAGGTAGAGATAAAGAGGGATAGATCACATGTTCCTTATCTTTGTAAGCAGAGTCATAAGAGTCACTGTGAACATCGTAGCTATAAGGATCCATAATGTGGAGTATACGTAAGTACTATTTTAGACACGTTTAAAACACCAAGAGTGACCACAGAGCTTAATGGAAAACCTGAACATCTGAGGGGTAAAATAGTGTTGTTTTAATTCATACTTTCATGAGACAACCTTCCTCATACTTCCTAACATCAAGAGAGTAGTATTATCCTACTGTTACATGGTGCAAGGCAAACTCCTCTTGAATGTAGGGCAGTGTGTTGGCAATCTGGGTATTTGTGCCACTCTGGTCATATGTTGTCTCTACCCTTTGCTGTCTTCTAAGTTAAAATTAAGCAGATTTAATTTTTGCGTAAACCACATGTTAATGACTTATCTTTGTGACTTTAATTTTGTTTAATGTGCACTTGTTAAAATAAAAATTGATGAGTCATGCTAAAAACCATAAAATGACTTACAATGTGACTACTGGGGTAATATTGGTGCTGATGTGCGTATCGTTGACTGGTAAAATATATCCAAGTAAGTCCAGATAATGTTGAGGATGTGTTGTTTACATGATAGAGGCCAAACGCTCAAAGAGTATATAAAGGGAGAGCTTTAGTGAGAATGAAAAGCTGACGAGCTGAATGAATACTGCAGATGAATGGTGAAAAAGAGTGATAGTATGAGAATAAGAGACATATAGAAGTAAATAGACGTTGATGAGGAAGACGACGTAGAAGAGTGAACAAAAAGCAGAATAAGAGAAAGAGAGTGATTTTAGAGTGATTGTTTGATAGAAAAGGAGAAAGTTATTAAGAGTAGGAGGAGAACAATAATTCAGCAAACCAAAGCGAAGAGAGTAAGAGAAAAACCGAATGCCATGGAGAGAAAAATTAAAGAGAGAAAGAGAGAAGATGACGTAGGCACTTAGGTCCACACTCGAGGTCACTTGGCTGGTACCTGAGTTCCCAACACCTGCAACAAAGACTGGTCAGGGGGGAAGGGTGCCAGGGAGTATCTTGTAGTGCCTCGTTGATTTATGATGTGGTTCAGACAGGGTCTTTAACACCCGTAGGTTAAGAGGGAAGCCTACTTTCATTATATCTAATAGTACATGAATCCTTATATTAGTACTACCATAGGTCAGGTGGACGGTTTCATAGTACTTGATAGTACCTTGTTAGTAAAAGACAAGATAAAGATCATTTGTGTGTTACCCACACGTCGAGAGGGGCATTTTAATTGAACCTGACAGTATTTTGTTATTGATAACCTGTCAATGGGTCACTATTTATGGGTACGGTGGCGAGATGGTCATTCTATATTGGATTATCAGGTCACTGATCCTAATTAATGATTGACTTGTGAACGCAGCACCTAAATGACGTCATGATGTCGGTACAAGTGCAAGTGATGATTACAGTTTCGCTTAAGTAGATAAACCAATAACATTGCTGGCACGAGTTATTTAGCGTAGTAATAAAACATAATAAAAATAAGGTGAAGACAAAAAAAAATGAATATAGTAAACTGTATAAATTTTCTCGGCTTTGATTGGTTTTTATTCATGAAACATTTTTGTATATTTAAATGCGATTAAGGACAAACTGTGCTAGTAAAAAATTATGAAGATGCCAATAATTAATAAAAAATCATTTACTTTGCAGCTTCCAAAGCATTGCTAATAAGGTCGTTCTCATTAGCTATTAGTATTTCTTTATCTTCCTCGGCCTGTCATTCTACGTTACTCAGTGTTGTGTTGTCTTCAGTACATCATCTCTTCATCAATTTACAATTTGTTTTCATTATATTCGATAATTCAATGATTGAGTTGGTATTTATTGATAAGATTAAGAAGAGAGACACAGCAGGTATAGTGTAGAAGTAATAGAGTAAACGAGAGGAAGACAGACGTAAAGTTAGGATAAGAGCAGAAGAATAATACGTTGTAAAGAAGATGATTTATGAAGATATGATGGAGAATTATTGATAGTGAAATATATGCACACACACACACACACACACACACACACACACACACACACACACACATTTATGACTGTTGCGCCGTCCGGGAATAATTTAATAATAGGTTGAATAGCGGACGGGTAAAAAATTGTTCCTGTGGTGTGTCCTCTACTGTAGTGATCCGTTAAGATTCTTGTTTTTGTATAATTTCCAAGTCATAACTGATATTCTTCTAGCTATCCTTGCTTTTTGTTACACTTTGCTGTACCTTGTCAATGTAAAACCATTCGATGAATTGTCGTAAAGGAGTGTTGGAACACCATCAGTCATATTCTAGCGGAGAGAACTTGAATTGTTCCATCTTGACTCCTGTAAATACGCACCCTATCCTTTTCTTCCCTAAAGAAACATGCTCTTCCTCCTTCCCTCCCTCCCTAAGATATCATAAGGGAAATAACGAAAGAAGTTCTGTATTTAATTGGTAGACATGTTTATTATGGTATGTTTCTGATAAATTTCGATCTGGTAAAATACATTCTAAGAATACCACTGACAATGATCTTCATAGAACGACCGACTAGTCTCATAAACCTTGGTTTACCTGAATGTTGTAGCCGTCAGAGATGATAGTACCTCCCTCTGGTGGATATGACAGCTCCTAAGATGTTACTCAGGGTTTGTGGAAGAGGGTGCCGTTGCTCCTGAGGTAGCCAGATGGCCCGTCAAACTGGATGGTGACGCTAGGTTTAGTGAACTGGATGGGGTTGCCCTCAGCAGTGACCAGGCCAGAGGGTTCAACTACAGAGAGCGAATGCTTGATACGTGGGTTCACGATCCTCAAGTCGTCTGTGAGCTTGAGGTTATGGTCAGACTTGCTGACCATACCAGAGGTTCCGATGAGGAGGTTATCATGAGCATAGTCATGGCTGAGAAATGGTCAGTGCTACCATGAGCATGTAAGGTGCCAGAGTAACCAATGTTGCCCTTGGGCAGACACTATACCTGCACTGTGCTTGGTGCAGAAGATCAAAGTGGATGTCGGAGGTGAGTTGTACGTTTTGACCAGACATGATAACATTGCTAGAAGGTTTTACCAATGCGATGTCATCTCAATAGTGCACTTACCAATATTTTCATGTTTTGTTCGTCTAGTTGATCCCAGAACTCTATTCTGCATGAGTGACTTCTGCGGGCTGCATGGTTGTGCTGAGCTGCGGTGCAGCTTTGGTTTATATACAGTACTCCTCTGCCACCTATCGCAATCACAACCCCAATGTCTTGCCCAAGCTGTCCCCAAAAGGCATAGAACTGGACAACAGTTATATACTGCTATGGCTCGCCTTAAGTAAGGTAGACTTTATGAAATACTCTTTCGGTGTTCCCAAATACTCAGTCATGGCCGAAGATTAAAACCCTGGGCGAAAAGGACCAACAGAAACACCGAGGTGAATCTACCTTATTTACCTATATTTATCTCATCAGTCTATACAGGATGCGAACTTTCAGATACAAACAATACCTCACTGGTCGGGAATCGAACCCTGGACCTCTGCGTGTGGGAGGGCTGTAGAGCCAAGAACCCATCGATACGGGGTTTGCTATATTGAATAGGCACCTCGGGTGTCCACGTCATGTTGCAGTAAGGGGCAGAGAACGAGATGTATCTCCGAAGATGTCCTGATGCTCATGGAGAAGACAATTTGGATCCAACAAAAGAAGATGGGCCATCAACAATTATATCATCCTCTCCTTTGGCTGTTACCAGTGCTACATTATTTTCATTAATCACATCCAACTCCTCACGATCCATAGTATAGTACTTCTTCAAGAGGTTTACGTGAAAGTAACGCATTTTCTTGAGCCTCTCTGGGGTTTCAGTGAGACAATTAACATCCCCAACACACTGTACTACACAATACGGACCAGAGTACTTAGACTCTCCAATATCTTATTATTAATTTCCTTCACATTCTCGAGCAACAAGACCACATAAGAAATACTTTAGAAATATTGCATATTACAACAGGCCAAAAGAAAGAAAAGAAGAGCCAAATATTAACTAATATCCAATTCGCTTCCAAAAAGTATATAGGTGTTAAGACAAAGAATGAAGGAACAATATTAAAAAATTGGGAATAACTCCAATTTTGTCTCCAGGAGAACTTAGAGGATGTCCAAAGTCAAATATGTGTAGGAGTCATGGTGAGAAGAAACATAACACACTGCATACACTGATATATGTAAATCTAAGTGGAGCATGTCGGGGGAATGACTCCACCCTGTCGCCGGGAATGATTCTATCCTGCCGTTTGAAAAGATTTTACTCGACCGCCGGCTTTTTAGATCTGTAATATTTAATAATTTCTTGTCTTTCTTTATCCCTATACGTTGTGGATAGTGAAATCCTCTAATCTTTTTTGTTTTCATATATTTCATTATAATGTATTCAGATATAACATCCATGGGAATATTACTTGGTTATTTTGAGTTTTTATTTAAATTTAATTACAAATATGTTGTAATAATGCCTGATTAACAAGTATGTAAAACCATTGTGTTTGAATGTAGTCGGTACACTTTGAAAGGTAATTTTTTAGATGAATTTCATGTGGTGAAAATTATGTGGTTTACTGAAGTATATTTGTTGACAAAGTTGCTCTCAACACCCTGTCCCGAACATATTCATAACATTTCGTTTGCTTTGATGAGTTTATGACCACAATAGATTCTTGGTTACGATAGCTTGATCGCACCTTGACAGGTTCAAAGCTGTACTATGAGCGACCTTTGAAATCCTTCACGGTGTATGTCCTGCGTCATGTTCCCGAGTTCACCTGAAGCTGACATATTCATTTCACTCATTAAGGAATTACACGCATCGTCCTCTGCGCGCATTTACGAAATTTCTCATAAATAGAGACCTCAAGTATTTTTGTTGGGTAGATATTTAAGAGATGACAGCCTTTTTTCAGGGCACCAAGAAGGAGTGTTGTAGTCTATACAAGTATAATGTAATGATGTTTTGATGGTATTTCTTACTGTATGATCATTATTATTCAGTTTCTCTTTTTTTCGTGTCCTCTGTGGGGGACCGAATTAGATATATTGTAAATGTCATTGAATGGTGATAATTGTGGTGATGGGATGATTATGACGGTGGTGATTATGATGATCAAGGTGTTGATAACGATGACGGTAATGGTGATGGTGGTGGAAGCAATTACTATTAATTTTCATTCACTAAGTGCAGAAACAAATGGACACCATTTGTTTCTCTGGAAGGAGAACGTGATGTGTTTGTCGTTGTCTTCCACAACAAGGTAGAAAGTTTAACCTCCGGGAGATGTAATGAATTAGAGTCAAGGATTGTATGGTTAAGACTTTATTTCAGTGTTCTTCTCAACAAAATTCTTCACTGTAAAACTTTTGGCAAAAACTTGAATTGGTAAAAATAGAATAAAATATTTTGATGACAATATTCACAAAGGTCTTAAATTTTTATGCTGCTGCAGTTTTACATGAACAAGCGTGCATGTTTAATGACCAACCTGGTGTTTGTTTTACAAATTAAGAAGACCTCAAGACTAGAGAGTAGCTTTAAGACGCCAGGCAACTCATTGCAGCTGGATGTTCTTGCCGTTGGAGAGGAGGATACCGGAGGGACCAACAAGGACCACTTTCACTCCGTGCTCCAACTGGATCTGTTGACCATCAGAGGTGATGATACCAGACTCACCTATTACATGACGCTTGCTGCGCTTCTGGACGAGGGTGCCGTCGCTCATGACGTAGCCGGAGGGTCCTTCAAGCAGGATGGTGACGCCTGGCTTGGAGAACTGGATGGGGATACCTTCAGCGGTGATCATGCCAGAGGGTCCAATTAAAGGGGCCGAACGCTTGGTGCGGGGGACAAAGTGGAGGTCATCAGTGAGTTGGATGTTGCTGCCGTCTTTGGTGACGATGCCGGAAGGTCCAACCAGAACAATGTTGTCGACCTGATCCTGGGTGAACTGGACATTATTACCGTCAGGGCGGACAATTCCTGAGTGACCGATGACACCTCTCTGGGATACGAACTGAGGCACGGGCACGGGGGCAGGATGGGTGGCCACGTGCAGGGTAGCCTCACCGTGAGTCAGCTGGCGGTTATTCCCAGACTTGGTAACAATGCCGGAAGGTCCTATTAATGCGATATCATTGGCGAAGTCGTGAGAGAACTGAGTGTTGACACCATCGGGACTGATGATTCCTGAATGCCCAACCTGTGCGCTGACGCCGACGGCGAGCACACAGATAGCTGCCTGTGGTAGAATTATTTTATCAATAAATTATATTTATATATACATCAACGAGAATCTAACAATGATAATAGTACAAACACTTCTACGAACATTTAATGGTTCTACTTCTTTTTTCTATCACTACAACTGCTAATGTTATTGATATTGACGATAATTACAATAGCCATCTTACTGTATTTTTTATTTCTGGTCTCCGCATCAACCAACAATATAAGCATCTAAATAATGAATGCATATATAAAGACAACCATCGCGTACTTCTTCCTTTTCTCTGCCCCTCTGTACATCCTATATGTTAATATCTATCATTTATTCTCGTTCTTATTGTATTTCCTCCCCTCCTACAGTAATGTATTTATTCTTGAGAACTAGGAACATCCAGAAAGAGC
The DNA here is from genome assembly GCF_018991925.1 of Homarus americanus. Taxonomy (NCBI): domain Eukaryota; kingdom Metazoa; phylum Arthropoda; class Malacostraca; order Decapoda; family Nephropidae; genus Homarus; species Homarus americanus. Next base: position 15,164,122 of record NW_024736071.1, read on the forward strand.
GACAAGTGTGTAAAAAGAAAGAATAATAATTAATTCATTCATTTATGACTTCAACATTCTTCAGAGTCGAGATTCATGAATGAATAAATAATATGCTTCCATGAACTCACATAAAGTAAAGATAATATAAAGATTAATGAAGTTTTGATCCCGGGTTTTTAATATTTCCCATTTTTTTTAAGGTCTGCCGAGAGCTCCTGACTGAACAGGGGGCCTACTTCTTTGTATCCCAACCTATCTTAACTATTAGATTTGAGGCCTAGTCTTAACAGGGACCCCAGTCCAAAAGAACAACAACCCTAATAGACTCCAAACATAATGGTTAGGCTATTGTCTATTAGGACTGAGGACCACTTGACCAGCCGAACTGATCAAGACATACCTGTACTTCAATAAACATCTGAAAACTTACTAAAATCATGATCTGAGGAAACATGAGACTGGTAAATAACCTTAGAAAATATTAAGGTAAATATATTAGAGTGCTTAAACTTTGATATCTCATATAATTATGAGGGTGACAAAGAGTGTCAATACAAAAACTAAAGAATTTTGTTTTAAATATATCAAAGTATCTCTCATGATTACATTATTATGCTCACTGCCATAAGAACAAGAAGGAAGAGGATAAATAAATTAGTATCTAGAATGACAAATTACTTTCATATGATCCAATGTTTACATTTCTCTCAGCTGGAGAAGAATATAACTACATCAACAACAAAACTGTACAAAATTTACCTTAGCTGGGGATGACTTCATCTACATCACCTTACCTGAGGCCAGTAAGCTAACTAGAAAGTCCATGTCTAGAAAACTAAAGAAAATAAAAGAAACATATTTTTTCTAGGTATTTGTATAGTGGCCAGGAGGAACACCTTAATATGGTACCTGATCCCAGTTGTTATGTTTTACTGTTAGTGATATGATACAAAATATAAAGAATGATTTACCAGAATCTTCATGTCTAGTTTGCTTATGCTGGTCTGAGAACTCCACAAGAGGCTTCTGCGACCCGGATGGTTGTGTCGATCTGTGGTCAAGCGGTGGCTTTTATACCGCTCAACATGGTGAGCATTGTGATTCCTTGGTCTGTGATTGGCTAACGATAGTGTCACCCCTCACTCGCTATTGGTCAAACTTCAACCTCTTGTGTTAGATTTTGTTCCACAAGGCCGCTGCCCGCCACCCTAGAAGGCTCTTCCACTGCTATCATACGACTCGGTGATCTGTCCCCCACCCAAAGAACTCCCAAGTATAAATTTATTTGTATTGCAATTCTTCATCAGATTAATTATTAGTTTCATTAATTTTCACAATGTGAAGAAATACGATATCGTTTTGTATTTTCGGTAAATAGTATGATACATTTTGTGAGGGTGTGTTAGTTTTAACGGGGTTTGGTTCGGGTTTAACATGTGAAGGGCAAAGAACCACGCCCAGATCTGCCACCACCTCCCAGTGCCACAAAACTCCGCCCAACTTTCTCGACAACTGAACTCTGGCTGACTGACCCACGACATTCAGATGCCTGCAGTACTAGAGCAAAGCACCTCTAGATTGTCTTCTGCACAAACAGTCGACCAAGAACCGTTCTTTGGCATGCCACAAAAGGGAATCTCATGGAACTCTTATCAGTTTTACTCTCACTTGTAGTTATAATGCACAAATACACGTCAAAGGAGAGTACTGAGATGCCAGTTCCCTCCTTTTCGATTATCGTGTACTGACATCTCAGTGACCAGTCCCACTTGTTAAATTTCATTGTACACTCCATTAAGGAGACAGAGTGATCCTACAGTTTTTATAACAGGAGGACATAAACGTGATAGTGAACGTAGCCATACTAAAAGTCAATATGGCCAGGTTAGAGGTGAATGAGAGTGCACAGTGATAGTGATTGTGGACATGTTACGAGGTGAACGAACTCATACAATAGGCAGTGAACGCAGCTTGAAAGTGAACAATGCCGTGGGTAGGATAGCGAGGACATCCACACTGAAGCTGTATAGCGTCAGGTAGAGATAAAGAGGGATAGATCACATTTTCCTTATCTTTGTAAGCAGAGTCATAAGAGTCACTGTGAACATTGTAGCTATAAGGATCCATAATGTGGAGTATACATAAGTACTATTTTAGACACGTTTAAAACACCAAGAGTGACCACAGAGCTTAATGGAAAACCTGAACATCTGAGGGGTAAAATAGTGTTGTTTTAATTCATACTTTCATGAGACAACCTTCCTCATACTTCCTAACATCAAGAGAGTAGTATTATCCTACTGTTACATGGTGCAAGGCAAACTCCTATTGAATGTAGGGCAGTGTGTTGGCAATCTGGGTATTTGTGCCACTCTGGTCATATGTTGTCTCTACCCTTTGCTGTCTTCTAAGTTAAAATTAAGCAGATTTAATTTTTGCGTAAACCACGTGTTAATGACTTATCTTTGTGACTTTAATTTTGTTTTATGTGCACTTGTTAAAATAAAAATTGATGAGTCATGTTAAAAACCATAAAATGATTAACAATGTGACTACTGGGGTAATATTGGTGCTGATGTGCGTATCGTTAACTGGTAAAATATATCCAAGTAAGTCCAGATAATGTTGAGGATGTGTTGTTTACATGATAGAGGCCAAACGCTCAAAGAGTATATAAAGGGAGAGCTTTAGTGAGAATGAAAACCTGACGAGCTGAATGAATACTGCAGATGAATGGTGAAAAAGAGTGATAGTATGAAAATAAGAGACATATAGAAGAAATGAGAACTTTTTGCTAAGACGTTGACGAGGAAGACGACGAGGAAGAGTGAACAAAAAAAACCAATAAGAATGAGAGAGAGAGATAGGGTGATTGTTTGATAGAAAAGGAGGGAAATATTAAGAGGAGGAGAACAACAATTCTGCGAACGAAAGCGAAGAGAGTAAGAGAAAAACCGAAAGCCATGGAGAGAAAAATTTGAGAGAGAAAGTGAGAGGATAACGTAGGCAACCTCCCTGATGAACAGAGGCAAAAACTTAGGTCCACACTCAAGGTCACTTGGCTGGTACCTGAGTTCCCAACACCTGCAACAAAGACTGGTCAGGGGGGAGGGGTGCCAGGGAGTATCTGGTAGTGCCTCGTTGATTTATGATCTGGTTCAGACAGGGTCTTTAACACCCGTAGGTTAAGAGGGAAGCCTACTTTCATTATATCTAATAGTACATGAATCCTTATATTAGTACTACCATAGGTCAGGTGGACGGTTTCATAGTACTTGATAGTACCTTGTCAGTAAAAGACATGATAAAGATCATTTGTGTGTTACCCACACGTCGAGAGGGGCATTTTAATTGTACCTGACAGTGTTTTTTTAATTAATTACCTGTCAAGGGGTCACTATGTGTATGGTGGCGAGATGGCTATTCTGTATTGGATTGGCAGGTCACTGATCCTAATTAATGAATGACCTGTGAACCTAGCACCTGAATGACGTCATGATGTTGATACAACCGCAAGTGAATGTTTACAGTTTCGCCCCTGTAGATAAACCAATAACACAGCTGGCGTGAGTTATATAGCGAAGTAATAAAACAATAATAATACGGTGAAGACAAAATGAAATTTGAATATAGTAAACTATAAATTTTCTCAGCTTCGATTGTTTTTATTAATGAAACATTTTTGTATATTTAAATGCGATTAAGGATAAACTGTGCTAGTAAAAAATTATGAAGATGCCAATAATTAATAAAAAATCATTTACTTTGCAGCTTCCAAAGCATTGCTAATAAGGTCGTTCTCATTAGCTATTAGTATTTCTTTATCTTCCTCGGCCTGTCATTCTACGTTACTCAGTGTTGTGTTGTCTTCAGTACATCATCTCTTCATCAATTTACACTTTGTTTTCATTATATTCGATAATTCAATGATTGAGTTGGTATTTATTGATAAGATTAAGAAGAGAGACACAGCAGGTATAGTGTAGAAGTAATAGAGTAAACGAGAGGAAGACAGACGTAAAGTTAGGATAAGAGCAGAAGAATAATACGTTGTAAAGAAGATGATTTATGAAGATATGATGGAGAATTATTGATAGTGAAATATATGCACACACACACACACACACACACACACACACACACACACATTTATGACTGTTGCGCCGTCCGGGAATAATTTAATAATAGGTTGAATAGCGGAAGGGTAGAAAATTGCTCCTGTGGTGTGTCCTCTACTGTAGTGATCCGTTAAGATTCTTGTTTTTGTATAATTTCCAAGTCATAACTGATATATTCTTCTAGCTATCCTTGCTTTTTGTTACACTTTGCTGTACCTTGTCAATGTAAAACCTTTTGATGAGTTGTGGTAGACGTGTGTTGGAACACCATCAGTCATACGCTAGCGGGAAAACTTGAATTGTTCCATCTTGACTCCTATAAACAGCTTCCTATCCTTTTCCCCCCTAAGAAACACGCCCTCCTTCCCTCCCTATGATATCCTAAAGAGAAAGAGAGAGAGAGAGATTCTCTGTAGTCTGTGCATGTAATTCCATAGAATTAATAATAAAGTCAGTTAATACATTATAACATGATCGCATTTTCTTTGTCTGCAGTGTATTAAAGGCTATTGCAATTTTTTGGCACCTAGCCTTGTGAATCCAGTAGTACGCGTAAATGCCTTTCCACATTGTTGTTTCCCTTTTCCCGTGTGATTTTACCAAGATATATATATATATATATATATATATATATATATATATATATATACACACACACACACACTCTTTATTTCTCCATTGTTCCATGTCCTTTGGCCTTTATCAGATCACAATAGTCCGCCCTAGGAAAGACCCTGACAGGTAAGGGAGAGAGAGAGAGAGAGAGAGAGAGAGAGAGAGAGAGAGAGAGAGAGAGAGAGAGAGCTCGGTAGTGAGGGGTAGGTAGTTGTGTTAATTAACCTTTGGCTTATGTTGAACACGTAGTGCTGTCACTACAGGCCTGTGGCAATGTCCGTGTGTGGATGATGTGCTAGAGCCTGGACAAGGGAGAGCGGTATGATAATTCACAGCATAATAATTAGTCCATTGGAAATATACCCGTAGCATATGTTACTGCTTTTGACAAGTAGAATGTTATGGCAGATGTTCAGAAGCAACGTTAGAAAATAACTTCTTGTCGGTGAATATTGATGTACTGTAGATGTGACTTTGTTGATCCACTAATTAGAATGTACAGCTTAATCAATGAAAACATGTCTCTATGAATTAATGAATGGTGAGGTTTTAATCTTGACCTGTTAAACTGTTTACAAAGATTTTTAAGAGTTTTTCTAATAGGAACTGGATATAATATCTGAAGTTCTTGAATATAAATATTTAATCTCAAACAAGAACTATTTGGTTCTGATCCCTCTAGGTTGAACACGTCTAAGACAGTGCCGTGTTCACTGTCACCAGCACTGCACCAAATGCTCACACACTGTACACACTAATTCATTGCTTGCACAGAAAATCTCAGTATGTATTACTGTATAGGAAAATTATTTGACGTTTATAATGTCTACTACATCATCTTTGTGAATTATTTGCAAGAAAACGTCTTATTACGAGATAATGATAGGGGTTTCGTCATTAGATATCTGTTCGGCTGTGTCATGATCGATGGATCTTATATAATATATTGGAGAAGTGTGGCAGTCGACAGGTAGGTGGTAACACTGCTCTCGGGAGAGGGTGACGCTCGCCAGGGGGATTTTATATCGCACCCATAACCAGTTCTCCTGGCTGACTCATGCCTGGTTATCATTTGACGAAATTGACGAGCTCGTTAACTTCATTGATCAGTTTAATTTTTTAGTTTGAAGCAGCGTGATGAGGTCAAAGTCAAACTTCATCGATAAATCCATCCTCAGTGGTTCCCGAAGTATGGAGACGAGAAGCAGTATTCGCCTTGTCATTCATAACACCATGCTGTCTCACTGCATCATTACGTCACACTTGGTAATCCCGGTCTGTCCATCCCCAACCACCACGTTACAAGTAGCTCTAACGACTCTATCACTACAGTGAAGATATTTATATGTGGTGATTGTTTGTAACTCTTATTAGCACTAAAGGAAGAACTTCAATTCCTTAATTTCTGATAGCTGTGTAGTGTATGGCCCAACTTGAATACATGCTTAGAATACCTTAGTTGTTGATGGACAGAAATACATGTAAACACCAACAACAGCGGCAGCATATACAACTACTAGAGCCACTCTGTTTGGGGGCTTAAAGATCAAAGTTCAAGGTCACAGCTTTGAAAACACCACCTAGAGCGTGTTAAAACTACCCTCGAGTACATTTTAGTTTACACTATTAATTGTATTTATATTAAAAATAATTGTTATTGTTAAATATATGACCCCATTTCCTGTATCCCTTCATTCAATTTTATTCACATTGTCACCCTTTACCACAATTACGAATACACGTCATCATCACACATTGCGCAGCATTACGAATACATGTCTCAACGGTATGTGATCCTAAACATTCTATTTTTTTCAACTCATTTTTTCAACTCAAATCAATGTTGTTTATAATCTAGTTACTCGAATGTATATTACTGAGATAAATATCATTATTATCACTATTGATACTGGGTAAATTGTTATTGATTTTGATTAATGAGTTTACGAAGCAACTTTATTATTATTATTATTATTATTATTATTATTATTATTATTATTATTATTATTATTATTATTAATGCGCTCTAAAGAAACAACAAAATCCAATTAACAAACATTCTTATACTAAAATGAACAAAATTTAACTGAACTAGCAATATGCCTGACTGCCGCTCTCTCCTCTCATTCATATAATCCCTGTGATAGAAAAATTACCATAATTTTACTCTAGCGCCACGTTTAAGAAACTCATCCTTATATAAAGATCGAATTATATTTTTTACTCTCATAGATAAAAGCTTTTCCATATCGGGATACAAATTATGTTGGCAGGGGCATTTGAGAGGTGATATCTTCTTGTTTAGGAGGAGGTTATACCAGAAGATGGGAGTATTTACTGCTGGTAAATGTTTTTAAAGGAACCATCTAAGGTTTTGGGAATGAGGCTCCCGTTGTTTACCTATTTTTAAAACGCATTATATTGATTGAGGGATCTTATCTTTTTAATCTATAAATGAGGCAGTTTGTTCAGGCATTTAGTATAGAAATTTTGTGAGGAAGGCTTTTGTAGCGGTATTTTATATACTCAGGAGTGCATTCACAAGACATTTAATAAGTACATTTAATTTTTTACGGGAAATATGAAGAAGAAAATATTTGGAGCATTTATATTAATCTCGGGGATATTATGAAGACATTTAACGTAAATATTTTGCTAACTCAAGAGAACATTTGATGATTTTTGAGGACATTTAAGGAGGGAGGATTTTTTTTCTAGATAGTGGTGCATTTAGTTTCCTCTAGAAATTTTTTGTTTAATTTTAGTAGTTTAGTGGAACAATCCTTCATCTATAACCTGTGGTCAGTAAGACGAATATCGGTCCAGCTTGGTGCCTTTAAACGAGTATTGGTCCAGCTTGGCGCCTTTAGATGGGTATTGGTCCAACTTGGTGCTTTAAGACGCGTAATTGGTTCAACTTGGTGCTTTAAGACGAGTATTGGTCCAACTTTGTGCCTTAAGACGAGTATTGGTCCAGCTTGGTGCTTTAAGACGAGTATTGGTCCAGCTTGGTGCCTTTAGACGAGTATTGGTTCAGCTTGGTGCCTTAAGACGCGTATTGGTCCAACTTGGTGCCTTTAGACGAGTATTGGTCCAGCTTTGTGCCTTAAGACGAGTATTGGTCCAGCTTGGTGCTTTAAGATGAGTATTGGTCCAGCTTGGTGCCTTTAGACGAGTATTGATTCAGCTTGGTGCCTTAAGACGCGTATTGGTCCAACTTGGTGCCTTTAGACGAGTATTGGTCCAGCTTTGTGCCTTAAGACGAGTATTGGTCCAGCTTGGTGCCGGTCAGAGCAGTGAGGGCGGTGCTGTTGATCATGAGTTAGAGGCTGAGTATAAACTCTAGGGGAATTGCCCATTACCTGTCGGGGCTGATACACGGTTATAGCTCCCTGGACCCCCTCGGTAACGCCACCCCCTGTAATACCTTCTACTGTTCCTCCGCTCTCACCTCTTTATGAGGACATTTAAGTTTTGCAGACATTTATAGTAATGCGATAACACCTTGAAAGGCTACCGTATGATTCTTGGAGACATTTACAGTGAGATATTGAATGTTCATCCTGTCAACTCGTTATGAGGATATTTCAGTTTTCCAGACATTTATGGTAAGATAATACTGGTTCTTGAGACATTTACAAGGATGTGTTGAATGTTTTTTCTATCAACTCATAGAGGGCAAATGTACAGGAACACTATGGTAACATGATTTTCATAGGGAGTTACAATTATTGAGTGATACCTTGAGCATTTCTGTGGTAAAACACAAATAGTACTCCTTTCATATCTTATTTATATACTGTAACATGATACAGTCTCCATAACTATTTTACCAGGATCTGTTTATATCACTTAAAATATTACTAATAATTGCAATAATACATAAGTACTTCAACTCTTACTTCAGTCACGTTATTTTTAGTAAAGTATATGCAACAGAATTAACGCAAAATGAAAAATCATGAAGATTATGATATTTTGTAAGTCCCTTTGTCTTCAGGCTGGAACATATAAAACAAAAATCTTTGGAGTGCCTACAAGGATATCACCTTTAATACTTCACCACAATATTCCTCATCAGTCTCTTCACTTGTTGAAAACCATAATTTTTGTCCGTGGCGTTAAATTTGTTCAATTTTATAAAATCTTTAAGATGTAGCCTTAAAATGTGACAGGTATATTGTCTGATTTTTTTTCCTTAGCTTTGACTGTCACTTATAGCAAGTTATCTGTGTATGTACTTACTTGATGCTGTATATACTAAAGAAACTTTTACTTTATACTTCTATTGTTTATAACACAAGTAATAATAAGTTTAACATAAACAGTGAATAATGAGTAAAAATAGATATGAAAATGTACACATCAGATGACTATATTTATTTCACGGGAGCGATAAATTTTTGGAAGATATTTCTGAAGTTCTTCGAGAACTCTGGAGATAAAATCTTTTGTGTTATAAACGCCTTAATAAGCTTGACAAATTGATAATATGTTTATCTCCAGCACAGAATATATAACTATCTCACCTCGACAAAATTATCTTCTTTTAACCTATCGTCTCTTTTTTACGCTTATACTGTACACTTCATAGACTCATAGAGATAGTAGATGATTATGTGACCGTTGTGATAATGCTAAGAGCTACATAATTCTATATAGTCTTATTGGTAAGAAAGACTACGACTCTTTTTCTTAGAATTTTAAAAGTTGTCTAACATAGATTCTGATTTAATGATCTTAGCTGTTGGAGATCTAAACACTTACAAACAACAAGATCTAAACAATGTCTTCATATAGATTTGGTACACCTTCGTAACACTGACCCATAATAATAAACCGCTCATAAGTCATACAGTTTATGTAATCAAAACAGTTCATCTAAATCACCTTCTGTAAGGAGGAAGTAACCATTGTATTGTATTAACAAATGGGAGCCACACTAATGTTTACTTACAGCGCTAACATGTATCATTCCCATTGTCCAGCAGTAGCCCAGTCATGCTCCGTCAATGTTATCTGATGGCGGGGTGCACTACCCGGCCCTAACTGCCCTCCTGCCCGCCCGCTTGCCCTTCCCACCCAATTTGCGTCTCCTCTTGGCTATCCAGTCTGCGTCTCCTCTTGCCCTCCCTCAGTCTGTATCTGCCTAACCTTGTCAACCGCAGCTTGAATAAGGTCCTGCCCGACAGCGATATAAACGAGTTACGAGAATTAGTCTAGTCTGCATATACTTTACTGTATAGCGACGACAACTTAGGCGGCGGTAATCTGACAAACCGTTTATCTACCAGTTAAGAATGACGATACAGAGGGAATGCACTTAACGGAATTACTTCTATAGTTTCCATGTTAGATTCATAGAATTATGGTAAGAATTAACTTTGTATATGTCTGTAAGTCTACAAAATTCTGAAATTGGATTTAATATGGAAAAAATTATGTATCAAATTTTTCAGAAAGTTTCAGATATTCGGTAAAAACTCATATACAAACATTTGCTGACAGATTTCACATTTTATTCGTCAATTCAAAACTGTCATTCCATCGTGTTAAATATTCAAATCAGTTGACACCCATAGAAGCCAACTATAGTACTGTATATGAGACACTAATGCATATTACGTTTGTGATTACTTTTTTTTAGCACTTCAGCTCTCATATTTAGAACTAATAGATAGCTTTTTAAACAAATTCTCTGAATCTCCTGATATTCACATCACTACGTTCAAAACGCAAAACACCGGCGCTTCAAAACACCAGCCGTCCAGTGCATCGGCTGCTCAGTGCACCAGTGCACTAACTGTTCAAATCACCAGCTGTTCAATACATTACCCATTCATTTGACCAGTCTGGAATTTTTAGTATACGACATTCTCTGTCAATCTCGTTTACCTTACCTGCAACCCCATCTTTCTCACTATCGTAAAGTAATGGTATTCTGTTAATATGTACAGTGCGTGTGTGTACCAGATTACTATCATCTTCTCATTATATCTCTGTGTGTGTGTGTGCGCGCGCGCTTTCTTCTGCCGCTACGAACCAATAAACAGCTGTCCTCATCATGTGAAGTCCATATCATATCGCAGAAACAATGATGACTCATTTATACTTTTCAACAACCACTTGCTTATTCAATTGTTTTAAGATTATTTACATTCAAAACATGCAAATGTCAAATTCACTTGTGAGGCAGAACGAGATTATGAAGCAAACAATATTCATAAATTGTGTTCTTCGACACGCTCGTTTCTAAATGTAATGGTGCTTTTACTAAAAGTGTATCCGTAATTCTTTTACCCTCAAGCTATACAAGATAGAGGGTGTAAACAGTAATCAACCGCCGCAGATATAACATATTTTCGACTTTTCTTATATTTGATGCGGTATGTAATCATCTATTGAACATCTATTGAATGTTCTTGAAGAAACAAAACGTATTAAATTAAGATTCCTGTGGTAACTTTTTGTCTGTTAAGTTCTTACTTTTTGACATCTTCTGAAGTACTGTGTTTGTAACATATCGAGCCAAACCTCTTCTTCAACAATAATTTACTTAATACAGGATGTTTCAGACGAGTAATGACCTTTTTTTGATATTCAACGTAAACATCAAGTAAACGTCTGAGTGATATTAGCAGGTGATTCATTAAAAAGTAAATATTAAGAGTCTGTTGTCCTTCAAGTGTTACAAACATATTGCAAAAAGAAAACAATGTTCTGTTGTGAACTTCATGTCGCCACGTTGATTGCAATGATTTATGACAATATGAGTCCTCATAAAGCAACAAAAGAGCCTCAACAAAGGGTTCCGGAATCATATGAGGTTCACTCAGTGTAAGAATTTATATTTTTTCATGGCAGTAAAGGTTTGGATGCCAAATGATCGAAATTCGATAAACAGTTTTTCGCCCGTCAGGGCGTCAACAAACGGTGTCCCATAGTGAACGTGACATTTCATTTGTGCAATAATTGGCCGGTATGTAGTGACCTGAGTCTTTACTGTTGAGTTTTATACTGTATGAATAGGTTTATCTCAGTTTTATTTCATTTTTATCTCCCTTTCTCTCTTCCAGTTTACATTTATTTGCGTTGACCCATTCATTGTACAATACTCGGATATTATATGAGCCAAGCTTATAACGATAATAAATCTTTGATAGAAATGTATGAGTGGATGTTTTTATAATTAGCCTGAATACTGAGTAATGAGAAACATTTGTTTATCTCTCTGGGTAATAATAATAATAATAATAATAATAATAATAATAATAATAATAATAAACGGTTTATTAATAGAGTAGCAGCCGGTGGCTGAAAATATATAAACTTACATGTGATTTTGACATAATTATATACGTTCAATACATTTACAGGGCTGTACAGTACATAAATCAGGAGCTGTTTATTATTTTAACAATAGATGGGATGGTGCTATTCTTATATTTATCAGTGCGGGCCCTTATGGGCTAAATTTTGTTGTAGTGGCGGACTGCACGAGGTGGGCGGGGGACTGCCGGTGGCAGCAGGTGGCGATGACAAGGATGGTGCAGTAGTCCACTGCCAAACCCTGCTACTGCGTGGTGGTGGAGGTCACTGAGAGATGGCATTTCCAGGGTGGAGAGAGCGTTGTTGTAGCCGGAGTAGTCTGCGCCGAGCATGATTGTGCAGGCCCTCTTCTGTACCTTCTCTAGCTGACGTTGTTGGGTAGAGTTGAGAGAAGACGACCAGATTGCTGACTCATATGTTAATTTGGGGAGTATAAATGCATTGTAGATAGTCCTCAGCTCTGGCGTGGGTGCCAGAGCTGTGTGTGTGGACTAAGAACGTCAGTCTCCTTGCCCCCTCTAGCCACAGTTAAGCACAGAGTGTCAGCAACATCCCGCTTCTTGTTGACTCCTTGATACCTTTAACAGCTCGGTCACTAATATATCAATCTGCTACCATCCTGTATCGTCTTCATTCATTCTCAAGTGAATGTTTTGTAAATGAACGGAACTCCATTTACGGAAAAGTAACAAACTGTCACGGCTTAAAAAAAATGAGCAATACTAAGTGTACTTGAAATACTTTAAATGGAGTTTAGTTACTAAATCTATCATGCTGTCATCACATGCAAATTATGGTTCCTAATATATAACTAAACCCTCGACTTTGGTAATTTATGGATAACACTCACAAGCCTCACTTCGGGTTCTTCAGTGTCGTAAACCTCGATTATATCCTCTCTTTCCTCATGAGAATTCCTGTTATCTGCCCCTTCGAAAATACTCATCCCAAGGACAATAGCCATCTCCACTGATTTCATTTCACCCTTTTCATTCGTCTGTAGCAATTCTTTATCGTGAGGACAATGTTTGTCTTCACCGATATCCCCACATCTTCCCAATCCTCTTTATACTCATGTTATCGTATTGTGTTTCTCCTGCAAATTCACGCTGGATGCCAGACAAGTGGACACCGAGGCTCGTACCCCGTTCCATCTCATCCGACTTACCAGACGAAACCGAGTCGTTCCTTTGGTGCGTCCAACCCCAATCCACAATCCCTCCCCTCCCTTGATGGATCCTCACCCGACTCTTTGAAAAGTTTGACACAACCACCACACCTCTGCTCCCTCTCTCGGCCCTTCAGAGCCGATGATATTATATACATTGGTTAACGTAAACATTCCCAGGTAATACCGATACCTCCAATTGGAGCCCTTCGTTCTCCCGCTTTTTAAGGAAGGTCTAGGATGTGTAGAATATATCGTTATTGTTGAAATGTTATCCATGAATTGTAAGGATTAGAAGTCTTTTGAGTCAAAATTTATGTGAATGTTATTGAAAAAAAAATATTCAAAATAATATTGGAGTAAAAAGCGTTTGAGTTAAAACTTATTATTGAATTATGTTGATTATGGTGTCAACTGGAGAGAGTTGTAGAGGGTTTTGATGGAATTTGGTGGGCGGAACGACGTCGGAAAAAATAAGAACTTTTATGCAGTATATATTAGTTAGAAAATACTAACAATTAGAGGTAATATGGAAGGACAGTAGAATATCCCGAGAGAGTAGGATTCATGCCTTAAGAACTGAGTCACTGATTAGCACATTTGGCCTCAAGGATTTATTGGAGTAGGTCCCACCCACCTCAATGTTCCCGTGACCTTTACACAACCTGCAGCGCCACAAGACGTCGAGAACTTCAACAATGCTCAGAGGTTGGGTAGTGATAGTGTTTAAGTGAGGTAACGAATTTCCATCAGAGTGAATATAATGTAAAAATTGTATAAGCGCATTGCTGACAGGACCCGAGTCCTTTTGTAGTTAACAATATACCCGATAACATCGCTGCTGCCGAGGGTTCCAAACTACTGTACAACTTCAAACCGAATTCAATTAACTACAGTATACCAGTATATCCGTGCTGGGGCAAGAGATGGCAGTAGGATTAGCTGATTGTAAAACAGTGTCAAGGAAACCTATGTAACTACTCCATTATATATATATATATATATATATATATATATATATATATATATATATATATATATATATATATATATATATATATATATATATATATATATATATATATATATACAGAGAGAGAGACTGTAAAATCTGTTTAATGAGAGACAAAAACAAACTTTAATAAGGAACTCCCATGATTCGGAGTACCTCACTACTGACTTTAGCACTCAGGTGTGTTACTGTCTCTCTATCGACAGATATGAGCATAGGATGATACAGTAGTATGTCGTTCAGGAAACGGCAACTACCACCTTTGCTTTTTACAATGGAAGTCGATCGGTACCGTTTCTTCGCTAATTATCGTAAGGTTTTAGATGCACTAAACAACTCTATGAACGTATTTCCTGTCATTGAGTCATTGATTATGATACCGAAAGAACTTTTTACCTTTTCTGGCCATCACTGACCAGCCGTTCCTTATTCGGTTTTGCTTTATTCATTTAGTAAAGTTTTCTATTATTTCGCTAAATATATATATATATTTGCAGAGGAACTAAATCAATAAAATAAGAATACAAAATCTAGGATTCCTACAGCGGCAGTTTAAGCTTCATTATTTAAAAGTCTTAGGTCTTGGTGAGGCTGAATACCAAATAGATGAGTCCCCCTCAGCCGCCGCCCATGGCCACAAGGGTGACTGTGTCTGTAAATGTCAGGCTGGTTTCTTATGTACAGCTACTGTTCAGGACTCGCGTACACACGTCCCTGATTCACACGTCTCCCTCAACATCACTGTTCGTTTAGTGTTAGCAGTTATGTTGAATTATCGTATCATTGAAATATGACCATGCGTGAAGTCTCCCGGAGAGCTTGAGTAAGACGCACCTTCACTTCGTCTTGCTCGCAGTTCTTATCCCGTCGCATCCATCTTTTTGTAGATCTATGTACCAAGCATCTCTGTCCATCTGCCTTAGAACGGGTTTAACGAGTAGGTGACTCTGAATTTTTTCAATGGTACGTCTTCATGCAGGTTACTGGCTCCGAGGACCAGCATTATTTGCACATCAACTGAAGACGTAAAACTGTTAGGGGCTACCGAGAGGAAAGCAAATACTGTATGTGAATATAATTTAAGTCTTAAGTCTAAAATTGTATTCAGAGATTAACTGTAACAAAATGAGGCAGTCGGTAAATATTTTACAAGAATTAGTTCATCGTCCTTGCCTTCGGTTTATTACACACACACACACCAACACACACACACACACACACACACACACACACACACACACACACCTCTTAAAGCTTACAAAGAGAGAAAGATGAAGCCCTTGAGCTGCTGCAGGTTTTCACAAAAACTGACACATAGCCTCCGGAAGGTCCTCACCATTATACACGTCTCCGATAGCACCCTTCAAGGCGAGTTCATGCGAGCAGACATTGTCAAATAGGAAATTGCTCTCCGATGAATAAATCACCATTTATGAGTTTACCATGACATTCGGTAAATTACAAGCCATAAATGGAGCAAGTGAACATGCAATCTAGTCTCTGATAAAGTACATTATATACGTTGAGCAATAAATGGAAATGACAACTCACAATAATCAAAGCACAGGGCACCGGAGCGCCAACAGAACAAGTTTACTGTCATAATATGAGAGCAGTTGTCAGGTTCCTTCTGTGGTCAGCTCCTCCTGTGGTCAGCTCCTCCTGTGGTCAGCCAATCCTGTGGTTAGCCACTCTGGTCAGCTCCTCCTGGTACACCAACAGGTTATAGTAGCAGCATCACAACTAGTGACTGATGAGAGACAAGATGGGAGACAGCCAATGGCAAGACTGTTACCGTTTGTCTCAATAGATATTGTGGCCATCTTGGGTTAACGAGGGAATTGGGCAGTCGTGCGAAACCAGCCTGACGGATTGTGGTTAGTCACCCGTGTCGCGGCGGGAACACAATATTGTTCTTGGTGATGTTGGCTTTAAACCTCACCAAGAGGAGGAGTAGGTTGACGTACTGATCCTGGTCTTTCTGAATCCCCTTAATAAGATGGCGCAGTACTTTGTGTGTACCAGATGGTTGATGTATTAGTACAACTGAGCGGTGGTTCTTACTGTAGAACAAAGTGGTCATGCGGATACCACATTCAGCAACGATATCCATCCGCCAAAACTAAGAGAAAAATAATAACTTTTAAGCGTTTACCGGGCCCAGAAGGTAATAATATCAGGTAAGAACTAGACTTCTTGGTTGTCGATGCAAACTTGACCTTTGATGCTGTGATTAGAATGAAAAGAAACTTTTCTGTCTGTGAGAACTTTGGTGTTTTTGCAACTTCACTTTTATCGGTGTATGGAAACTCGTGTAAAAGTTAGTAAACTAGCTTCTTAAGAGACAAACACTCCACAGCATATTCCCCGTGTTTTAAAAGTATAGTAATAAAAGAATAGTATCATGAATCTCTGTCGACCTTAGTGTAAAAAAAGAACAATATGGTTTTGAAGCGAAAGACCGAATAATGTCAAATCGTTTTTTATGTTGCGAGTTGCGATATGTTAACTGCCATGCTTGTCACAGCATAAAACGTACTCAGTTTTTACACTATGTCTGGTAGAAATAAAATAATGTTGACAATGTTCTAAATTCACATGTTAGTTGAAAATATTTAAATCAGTAAATATGAACAATGATCACCCAGTTATTTCATGCATATAACATTTATTTCAAAAATGAATTAAAATAAGCCTTTACAGCACAGGTAAGGTATTAGGTATATAATAGTGGTATTGCTCAAATTTATCAATGGTCAAGAGGTCAAGATTGATGCACTAGTTATGAACGTTAGAAATCCGCACATAGTGACCGTGTAGTAGATAATACATCACTACTTCGTATATTCTTAACAAAGTATTAAAGGAATTTGTTGTTGCAATGGCTCCACAGACAAGCACTCCCTAGGGCTCACTGGTCATGATCCTCTGTAAGTTTCGTGTACCTCAGACAAACTTGTGGTCCCCGGGAAGGTACTAAACTTTTCTGCATTTCCAGAAATTCCTACCGAGGGAGTGTTTCTTGAACCGAGATGTTCGTAAGATGCTTACCCCTTGTCTTAAAGGTTGCTGGCATGCGGCCAGGGGCGCCACGTAGCTATGAATGGTTACATTACTGTATAATAGAGGAAATGAAGACCGCGGGCTCCTGTGTACCGAAGGCTTAATAATAAATGCACTACTCGTATATCTGTACTATGACACTAAATTCCACTTCTTATTTTAGAAATCGGTATCAAATAGTAATATATATATATATATATATATATATATATATATATATATATATATATATATATATATATATATATATATATATATATATATTATAAAAATATATAAAAACAAAAACCTACTCCCCCGCCCTCTTAGTTCTTCACGTCCTCGCCAACAGCATCACCTCACCTCACTGCATGAAATATTTACGTCTGTATCATAAGCCTCCGCTCATATTTGCTCCCCACAACAACAAGCAGAAGAGCGTCTTAATTACAAAACATATTGCTCATGCATAAATAACCAAGGTGAATAACTAGCGCGGGACAACAAGGGCCTGAGGTTAAAGTGTGAGACTTAAGGCATGGGAGATGAAGCTTATACACCTGTCGCTATTACTGGGTGTAGTAGGAGAGTCTTGTTGTGTTCACTGGGTGATAGAACTTATTTATCAACTTATGACAAAAGGATATATATATATATATATATATATATATATATATATATATATATATATATATATATATATATATATATATATATATATATATATATATATATATATATATATTTTATACCGGTCGGAATTTGCTGGACTTTAATTTCTCACTTGACTTGGGGTTTATTAAAATTTAATAGATGGTAAAGGCAGTGGAAGCGCCCCTTTGAGAAAAATCCCGAACCAGCACAAGAACACTTAAATCTACTACACAAAATGAACTGTCCGTGACCCGTGGAAGGATAGCGTCTGTGACTGGGATGAATGAGACACACTGTAAAATTTAGACACTTATATTCCCTCCAACACTACAAACACAATCAAATAATGGTACACCAATATGCGCACCTCTTAACTTAAACTTAAAACACTACTCTGGGGAATAAAAGTTATAAATGACATAGAAATTATTAGAAACACAGGCAACAATAAATTTGAAGTATTAAGAAATGTTGCTTGCACACATGAAACAGGCCTCTTAAGGGCTTTCACAAAATAATATCAGTCACTTAGGAAATGGTATTAAAAAATAAGAAATTAACTACTCTACAATGAATAGGCCTTAAGGGCTTTCAACAAAATTATAGCACCCCAACAGATGTACACTTCCTAACCTAACCTAACCACTACTCTGGGGAACAAGGTTATACCTGAGATCAGAATTATGAAGAACAATTAGAGGCATTAAAAGAATCAAATCACAGTATCACTCTGGTTCCACTTAATGGCACAAACATTCAAAAAACACTACTATCAAAATTATTTAAGAAATATTAAACTACACACGTCAAGATAATATCAGTCTGAGGAATGGTGTTAACTACACCCGTAATAAGGAAGATAAAATGTTCCTCTAGGTATCTCCTAGAATCCTAGACTCACGGTCTCAGTGTGTGACCATTAATATACTCAGATAGCCCCAGTGTACTCCCAGTGCGTCCATGGGCAGGAAGAGAGTGAGCCAATCAGACCCTGTGCAGTTGAGAGGAGCTTTAGCTTCCCGTTAGCAAGAGGGTTTCACTAAGCGGCTCTGGACAGTGGTGTTGTGAGCCGACGTCAGCTGGGCACCCAGACGGCTAGATTCCCTCAAGAGATCCTTTGGTACCCCGCTAAACAGTGACAGGCCTACTCTGATCGGTCCAATGGCGACAATCGCCACCCTCAATCATCAACGGCAGTCTCAAACGGCAGTCAATCTCTCGCAGTCAACTCCGGTCAACTCCAATCAAGTGGGTTCTGACGGAAACCTTGTTATACTGCAATAGCGCAGCACAGGTGACTAGGCCACGTGACTATTTCTGATGGACGCGCGGAACGTCTTGTCTGTGTGACTGCTCTCCGGGACTCGGCTAGCCAGCGTTGCTCTACCAAGGCGCTAGCTTGGGCCTACGTGATATATTTACCGCCTAACTAATAACTCCTTGGGACACCCGTAACATTATTCAGACTGCTAAACGATCTATAATAATTTCAAATTCAATAATAGTCCCTTAACTTCATGAATCGCATCATTATTAATTCGGTAAATTACATTTAATATCATATAGGCCTAGTTCCGCAGTCTCTCGCTACGAGCAGGCAGCGCTCCCTCCCCTCAGATGACCTTGAACGCTCAGTATCACTCATGGCGGGGCATTTGAAATTACTCTGAAATTTCTGGATATTACATATATATATATATAAGCTGAAGGTAAAAGAGTGATTTAAGTACACGAACTTTGACTGATAGACGTATTTATTTACGTTAGCTGGGATGAGAAAACGCATTTAGTCACATTAAACTTAACATTTATCTCAATATGAGTCTCTTAAATTCATTCTCACAATACTTAGTTTTGCTACCTTTTGAGGCCTATGCACTTACTGCGTATCTACTTTTAATTCATTTTTGGAGCAGGTAAAAATTACCCTCTGGAGCCTATCATATTTGATGATTAAACAACTTAATGTTACTTGGGGGGGAGTTTGGTTTCCTTAGGCTATGATTGGTTTAGGTAGGTTAGTTTAAGCTATGTTAGGTTAGATTAGGTTAGTTTAGGCTATGTTAGGTTAGGTTAGTTTAACGTTAGGATGGTTATTCTTAAGGTGAAATAAACTGGGATGGTTAATTTTCTCATGACTAGTATTTTTTCAATCATAATCTACGAACCAACAAGAATTTTGGCCCCTTGGTGTTAGCGGGAATTTCACTGGAATAACTTGGTCGTTGAAAAACAAATCCATTACCTCCTGTGTTTGTTGTCAACTTTGGGTGTTGTTTGCATAATGCGTTTTGTATAATTATTGTGGTAAGTATTGATTATTGCTTGAGGGAGAGAGCGAATGAAAGGAGCCAAAACACAAGAAAATCTAATTAAAGGAGAAATATAAAAAAAGACAAATAGATAAAAATAGATAAATAGAGAGTTAAAGAGATAGATGAAAAAAACGTATGAGGAAATAGTTCGCATGTTGCTCTCTACACGTGACGATGGATCAATACATGTTGTTTACAGACTCTTTGTCCTTGGCAAAGAGTTTGAAGAATATGTGGGATAAATTATGTCGAATTATGTCGTATAAGTTGTGTCTGTGTTTGTATTTTGTGTTTATGTATGTGTGTTTGTGCCCTTGCCTTCCTGTACATTCACCCCGTACTAACAAACCACTTCTTGACATCAACCATCACCACCTAACATAACCCACACATTCACCTCTCTTTGTTTACGTGTCACCTCTTGTCTCACCACCGTAATAATAATAACAGCTGACCCTTACTATATATTCCCTTCCCCCACCCCTGAATCCCAGTTATAAACACCGAGACCGCCTTAGGGACAATGGGAGAGGTTCCATTGGAGGTGTGTTATGGGGCCATTAACAAGGAGCGGCTTTAAATGCGGCAGGGGACTTTTAATTCGCTTGGATGAGGATTGTGTGATGTATGGTGTTGTTGTGCTGGATCCTGCTGGCACGGTGGATAGGAGAGGGTGGATGGGAGAGAGTGGGTGGGAAGATTGGATGGAAGGTGGATAGGAGAAAGAGTGGATGGGAAGGATGGATGGGAGAGGGTGAATAGGAGAAAGTGTGTTGGGAAGGGTGGATAAGAAAGTGTGGATAGGAGAAAGAGTGGATGGGAAAGATGGATGGGAAGGGTGGATAGGAGAAAGAGTGGATGGAAGACTGTATGGAAAGGGTGGATAGGATAAGGTGGATGAGAGTGGTGGGAAAGATGGATGGGAAGGGTGGATAGGATAAGGTGGATGAGAGAGTGGTGGGAAAGATGGATGGGAAGGGTGGATGGGAGAGAGTGGATAGGAAGGATAGATGGAAGTCAATGAGAAGGTGTGTTAAACGAAGAATGGGGGAATGAATAGAAGAATAAATGGTAAGCTGAGAGAGATTGAGGAAGATATTGAGGAAAGACCAATTGAAAATAATAATCTTGGAAAGAAAATGAAGGAGGAAAGAGAAAGGAAAATGAATCAGTGAAAAAAGCAAAAAAAGAAGAGACGAAAGGGAAACAAAAAGAACCAATGACATGTATAATTTAAAACAAAAGCCTAAAATATAACAATTTTAATTGCTGTTTCGTGGAAGATGAAGAGAAAAAATGCAATACCGTGGAATGAAAATAATTAACTCGTTTAGCAGATATTTATATATTTTGTTATGAGAAGAAAAATATAATGATAATGAAATATTACGTTGACGAAATAAAATAATGGTGCAGTAAATAAATGTTCTCACAAAAGCTTGAGATAATGGGACTGTGATGAGTCATTGTGTTGAGTGAATTGGAAGACCCGACAGACGAATATATTTCAGTACCACAGTGATACTACTATTCCGTTTCGTAAATATATCACCGATGGCTTCTCCAGAGTTGTCAGCTACTAAAAAAAGTACAGTTCAGGGTGTTTTAAACAGTGTGTGGTGGTCACCTCTCATTTATATGTCAATTAAATTTCTTTCCACGAAATCAACTACTGTACTATGTTCTCGTGACGTCAGGGATGTTCTTTGGGCCGTGGCTTTCATTGAGGTTATATATTGAAATCTTATAGTAATGTCTAATGTAGTATAATATGTAACCTATTCAGTATACGAGTATATAATATGTTTAAATTGTTAATATATACAATGGATCACTAGTCGGGAATTTAACCCTGAACCTTTGCGTGTGAACAGGGATCGCTATTACCACCGTCCCTGTTCACACGTAGAAGTCCAGGGTTCGATTCCCGACAAGTGAACCATTGTTTGTACAGTATATGGAAGTCCGCGTATGATGTGGACTAATGATAAATACTCATGAACTCGTATTTGAGAGTACAACAACTTTGCAATAAATGTTATTTCGCCTCCAGAGACTCGTTCACCCAATTAATGTGAGGCTTCAAAGGATTGCTTCGTTAAGTCGATTTCGCTGTGAGCGGTAAAATTGGTTTATGTTGTGAATTTTAATGCTGGTAGTCCCTGGTTTAAAGTGACGTTGCTTGAAGCCTGACATGTATTATTACTGCTTGAAGTTCACTGTCGTGCATGCTACTGTTGCTGCCTGAAACTCATGATGCTACTGTTGTTACCTTAAACCCCACTGTCTTACAGGCTACTATTGTTGCCTGAAGCCCCATATTTTACTGTTATTGCCTGAACCCCACTGTCTTACATGCTACTAATGCTGCCTGAAACTCATCATGCTACTGCTGTTTCCTGAAGTCCACCATTCTACTGATGTTGCCAGAAGCCCCAAATTCTACTGTTGTATCCCGAGGCCCGACATTCTACCGCTGTTGCCTAAAGCTCCACATTCCATTGTTATTGCCTGAGGCCCCACATTCTACAGTGGTTGCCTGAAGCTCCACATTCCGCTGTTGTTGCCCAAATCCCCACATTTATGGACAGCAGTATAAAAATGATAACGTCTTTGTATCGTATGTATGCAACTACTGTCATTTTCTTGTTGAAGAAACGAACGGAAATGCAAATTATGAACACGAAAAATAAATTTGTCGACTTTTTGCAAAAAAAAGATGAGTGTAAGCATTAAATGTGCGCATGGATAAAAATACATGAAAATACGAAATCTAAACTATTCAAAAACGTATGGAAACATACAGGTAGGTAAATTTAACATAGGGTAACATGTACAGGCAAGATAAGAAGTGAATGGGATTTGATCTCTATTTTTTTTTTAATTAAATTGAATTGAAACAGTTTATTTAGCCAGAAAAACACAGATACAGAGTGGATAATAATAACAATATTAACATGGCTGAGCCAGTTGAGAACATGAGCTCTCTTTAAGGCACCTGATATATACTATACATTTATCTCAAGGAAGTATTATGTAACATTTAGTATCATCTGGAATAGTACAATAGCACGGTGGTAATAAGAACATCTCATAATGTTACCACGGTTATCACTTCAATATTTATTTATTTAAGCTATTATTGTTAGAGAAAAGGATTTAGTATTATTGTATAGTGGCTTGGCTATAGTGCAGGAAGAACAGCTAAATAGAACACCAGAGAGATATTCGACTGAAATCCAAGAAACTGGAAAAGACTCAGAAGAGATACAGCTGCCGGATGGGTAAATGAGTTTAGGAAGTTTGGAAGAGTTCAATGGACAGAAAATGCTCAAGACAGAAACTCTGGAAGTATGAGAGGGAAGACTTTACACAGCAGTTGACTGTTTTGAGTGTTTTGTAATGGTCAGAACAATTTTAAGTCTTTACCAGTAATCTTTACCTTCACTTGATTTTTACCAAGACTTGATAAAGTTTAGTTACTGTTAACAGTATCAGCCATGATGTATTACTCATGCTAATATCAATATCAGTGATGTCTTTAAGGTGAGTTTATTGCAATACATTTTCCCTTTTTTATTTTATTTTATTATCCAGAACCATTAACTTTTGTCGGACATTTAGTAGATAGTCTTAATGACCCTCAACGCCCGACACACACACACACACAAACACACATATATATATATATATATATATATATATATATATATATATATATATATATATATATATATATATATATATATATATATATATATATACACACACACTTGTGACTAAATGGTCTTTACCTCCAGAGTAGTTAGAATGAATAGACACCATCACCTGGACATAAAAGTACTCTGGTAATTGGTTCTCATTGTTCGAAAATGCAATGAAAACATGTAGATCAAATGGCCTGACCTGCAGGTGCTGTAAACGCATTTAATTGATATCCTGCAGATGATATGCACGCGGGCTTTGTTAAATGGTCTCCGCTGTCTATCACGCAGGTGGCATTAGTGTCTGACGTGCAAATGGCCTTTATATAAATGACTTCCGTCGCCAGAAGTGCAGAAATGGTCCGAACCTCCACTCCCGAGACGTAAATGCAGAGCAGATTCTTTCTCGCGGACCACTAATGCACCATTCCTGACCTGTCAGCCTAGAGGGGGACTGTGTGGTCTCTTCTCCTTGTCATGTAGCACAAGAGAGAGAGAGAGAGAAAGAGAGAGAGAGAGAGAGAGAGACGTATGAGGTTAGGGAGTACAAGCCAATGACGGCAACGCGACAAGCATATAAATGTTAGTCATAGGGGTTAAACATCTCTTCCGGCTGACACTACTTCTAAACCCACTCGTACTTGGGCATTAATGTCTATCAGCCTCCTTACTAGATGAAGGTGGGTTTTATCCGTAGGTTAATTACGTTTGTTGCAGGTTTATGTAGAGATTATGATTAGGTTTGATTGTTCGATGCGTGAATATGGAGTGTAAAATTTATTGGACTAAAGTCCAACAAATGATAAGTAATATTTTCTTTACAGATATTGAAAGCACAACTAAGGTTAGGTGAGGTTAGGTTAGAGTTAGGGTTAGGATGGTTAAACTTCAGGTGAAATAGAAGCGCTGGGGGGTCATAAGCTGCTCCCAGATCTCTGCCTCATGCACATCTTAACTCCATCTCGTCCTCTGGCTCACGAGGACAGAAGCAAAATGGAATTACAAGTCACGTGACCGGAATTAAATCTTAGTTGGTTAAGAACGTGTCGAGGTGGATGTGTGTGTGTGATGGGTGAGAAGAAGTATGCAACAAACCCACACACACACACATGCGCGCGCGCGCGCGTATGCAATTGACTGAACATTTAGGTTAGGATTGTTGTCATTTCTGTCACAAACAATGATAAGTCTCAAACCAGGATTTGTCTTTTGGTGAAGGTCATAGGTCAAGGTCACGCAAGGGTATCTGGATAAGTCAACGCTGTAACTAGTCACATCCAGGCGGGGTGACCTGCTCCCTCACAACAGCCGGTCCTTTACAACCACGTCTTTGTTTCTCAGTCTAATAAAAAAAATCCTTTTGTGAGAAAATGCTTTTGGTAATTTAAATGTCTGTTTGTCTGCCTTGGTTTTGTTTTATTTTTGTTTATTTATTTATTTATTTATTTATTTTTTTTTTACTTAATGAATCTTTTAGAGACATTCTGACATTGACCTGTATTGTGGCGTTTTTTTTAAATAACCGCTGTAAAATTCTATTCATCTCTATTATAATAATAAATATAATTTGTTTTATCGTAGATTACAACGCTTATGTACTTTTATATAATATATATATATATATATATATATATATATATATATATATATATATATATATATATAATCAATAATGTGTGTGTGTGTGTGAAGTCACATAAATGCAAGTTCATCAACGTTTTGCTCCCTGTGCTGATTTTACAGTAATATAATTTACTGGCATTTCCCAATCAATGACCTAAAATGATTGCCACTGTGTTCCAGGCCAAAACTTGTGACTATTGAACGTGGACCAGGTGCATTATCACTGTTACTTAGGACCTAATTGATCAGTACCCAATTAAACAGTATTCAGCGCCAAGGATTTGTCCAAATACATTTGCCAATATCCACGAAATTGGTCCATAATTTCTTAATATTTCTGCATGTGTTGGTGCAGGAGAGGAGAGTCGTTACTGAGTTTGTTATACATTACCTATTAGGCAGACGTGGTCGAGAGCTGATGTTAATCTGGGATGATTACGAGACTAAACACACCTTGCGACAGGGGTCATCTGGCTAATTTATCTATCAATCTATCTATCTGTGTGTGTGTGTGTGTGTGTGTGTGTGTGTGTGTGTGTGTGTGTGTGTGTGTGTGTGCTGATAGCCACATAGGGAAAAGGTAAACAAGAAGTTCCCAAGCGATTTCGTGTAATTCACATCTTCAGGGTTAGTACAGACTGAGGAGTACTAGTTAATATCAAGGCCAATATATACAGTAAATAAGATTGTGGTCAAGTTACTTGGGCCAGCAGGAATCCACCATATTCAGGTCAATAAGTAGTTACCCAAAACTTTACCTGGTTACAAATCTTCTTAATGATAAAATTATCTAATTTGTACATGTCATTACTCATATTCTTGTTAACAGATTCAGTATATTTAACGGGAATAAGGAGGTATTAGCCTCCTGGTATCATTTATATAAAAGGGTTTCACAGTCCGATATTATAAATATACTCAATTTCCTCATCAATGGATTCCAGACAGCATATTTGTAGAACATGTAAAAACATTGACAAAAATACTAACTGTCTCTATTATGGTGGGCAGAATAATAATGACTTTATAAACACACATTTATTCCTAATATTATAATTTTATATGTTGCTAACTAAAGGGTTTAGTAAAGACATTAACCATTTTCATAATTTATATGTGAATGATCCAACTGAACTAAAGGGTCTTGCTGGGTTATTGTGAGTCTTGATAAGACCACATTATATATCTATATAATGGCAGTGAAGGGGACATTGAAGAAAACTTTTATGATATTATCTTCGCCTTTCAACAGAAACTTTTGTTTTTTAAACTGAGTATTAACACATACACACACACACACACACACACACACACACACACACACACACACACACACACACACACACACACACACACACACACACACAGTTTCCGAGCATATTCAGTGTTAACACACGCACAGTTTCCGAGTATATTCAGTGTTAAAGAACATTCTACGAAAGAATCCAACCTGACGCACTTACTACACTTCACCCCACTAGGGAACTCCAGTCCTACCCGCTACAACTCTCACTTAGCTTTTACCATACCTTAACTGCTGTTGATCATTACTTAATTACACTGTGCATATTGTATTAAATGGTTTTGCCTCTTTGGGTTCGTGATAATCATTAACTACCAGAAACCATCATACATCTTCATTATTCAACTGGACTTTCAAAGCTAAAGATTAAATGTTTAAGTCTCGTGTTCACAGAAGACTGGAAGCATCTTGAAAGGAAGTATTCTGTAAGACTCGTATGCTATTTTTCCTCGTAACTGGGATTTATAATTCATAAGCTCTTTTGACTTATGGCGCCTCACGAAAATCGAGGCAAGATTGATGTCAAAATTACAGTACTGTAATGACTCTTTTGTAATTAGACGCTTTCTTTGAACTACAGAAAGTTAGGAAAATAATCCGTAAACCCTTGAGAGCCCTAGTCAAGTACAGTACATAGAACACTGGAGCTAAGACAATTTCCTAAACAGTCCTTCATTACCGGACACAGGTTATCACCCATAAGATTTAGCAACGCGCTGCTTTTCCTGTCGCCTTTAGACGGTTTCTTAATGGAATAATAGCTTTACATAATATTATAATAGGTCCATAAATTCAAGTTATGATGGAGGGAGTTATATAGCTGCAAGTTTTTTTCTTCTTAGCTCTCGTGACATGATGCGGTCCATCATCCCTACCCGTGCCAGCCGGAACAGCTGTGTTTACAGGAGAAAATTAGAAAGTGTCTGGACACATAAACAGGAATATTACAACGACATGTAAGAACTATTCTGCGTAATATGATTATTATTTTCCCTTGATATTTATTAATCTCTGAAATTTTGACAGGATGTAATAACTAAACTTTACATAATATATGTAATGTGACCATAACTTTTCATAAGCCTATGTCGTCTGTTTTCACGTGATGGTGCACTAAAGTTAATTAAACTACACATTTCGTCACTATAATGTCAAATATTGGAAAGAATTCATTAAATTTTGAGAGCATTCACTTATTAGTTTATGAACAACGTGCATTTTGTTCCATATACCAGGTAATAACTCTTTGTTTCGCGTCAGTTGTCCAGCGTGGATGTAACTTTAAAATATTTCTCAAGTTAAATAATTATTTCTCGGATTCTTACATTAATGATGGAGACGATAACGTACTCCAATAAGTATGGTTAAGTGACTCTGCAACACTAGAGTAGTTTAGCTGTTCATCTTTTAGAGAACGCTTTTGATGGGTAGATGTGTTGCCAGAAATCTTATCCATATTAACAAAAGAGTGATATAAACTGGAAGGAAAACACAGGTTAGGGTCCACCATAAACCAGTTGAAATCTTATGCATGTAAACACTACCTACGTATGCTCGATGGGCCTCTTAAGCCCATCTTCTGCTGTTAAGCCCCCATTTATAAAATCTTACTGGCCCCCTATCACTGATCTTCCACCAGCCCCCCCTATCACTGATCTTCCACCAGCCCCCTTGGTTATTTAACCTTTTTACCAGAAGCTACAGATCTTCACATATCTTATTTTTTTCCAAAAGTGAACTCTTACTCATATATACACCTGGAGATCCCCTATGATTTAATATGCAGGTGAACTCACAAGGGAGGGGCTTCGTTTATTTGATGGCAACACCTGGCGCCCACGAGCTGAGGCAAAGCTGGGGATTAAGAACTTGCGGTGGTGACTGTTTGAATCAGTCATTTATCAGAATAACGGTAAACAGGTATGCTTTATTGACATACCAGACTCCATTGTTTGTTTTTACTATACAGTATAATTGATAGAAATTCTTCATGCTTATTGATCTGCTATGCGTGCGTAAGAATGTATGTAATTGTAGACACAAACATGCCCATCAGTGTATGCGTTTGGCCATATACTGGTATGAATATCAATGGAAATGATCTTTCAGTCTGTAAAGGAGAGCTCGGCAGCTTAGAGTCAATATATATGTATGACAACGAGCATGACTTCCTATATTCACAGTGCACTGTATACCTCACAAAATGTAGCAAGTGTGGCGAACGATGTAAAATCGCTTTCAACATAAAGAAGAAACGTGTCTTCCTGTTGTCAAAATTCTAGGATCTACTTTATGCAGAGACAGGTGTGTGTGTGGTTATTACCTAGACTCAGAAATGAGGTGACTTAAAGTAATGGAAAAAGACACGTACAGTACGTGTTGTGAAATGTAGCTTCACATTTCTGAAAATAAATAAAACGTGTAAAGGTGATAGAAATGAACCTCCGGGAGGCAGCTTCGCAGGGCCATGATTTACGGCTCTCTCTAGTCGGTCTTAGAAGGTCGTGATTTATTTTTTCTATACAGGAAGACATTTACGACCCTAGTGATATATCAAACTAAAGACAACACGTGCAAAAATCATGGGAACCTTAAGAACACTACCATCACTACACCTTCGTAAAGTTGCAATTTACAGACGTCTCTTGTAGATCTGTGGAGGCAGTGTCTGTTTTTCTATGCACGGACATACTGTGTGTGTATATATATATATATATATATATATATATATATATATATATATATATATATATATATATATATATATATATATATATATATATATATATATATATATATATATATATATATATAGGCAAAGCTACGTGTGCCAGAATATATGAAATTACAAAAACATAAGAAGTGGACCTTTATGGTGTAGTGTTATTATTATTATTTATTGGAAGATCTTAAGGTAACGAGTTAGAAATTTTATACACACAAACATACTGTAATTGATTATTACAGGTGAAAACGGAAATCGATATTCGAGACACAATAGCTCTCTTACCTATTAGGAATCCTGGTAAACAAATATCCTGGGAAAATCATCAAAAGTAATGAAATTAATATAAACACAAATCGTATAACAGAACAGAACGTAATAATAGCAAAAATGGAAACGAAAATGGGACTTTAGGATACAAAAAGGCCGAGCATCTTCGGTGAGTCAGAATTTACGGAGCTCTCTGGCAGGTCTGGGATAACGCATACAGGTAATAATCTTCCCCAAGACAGTCATGGTGAGTGCTAAGGTGACAGCAACTGCCCCAACCACTT
This sequence comes from Homarus americanus, assembly GCF_018991925.1. Taxonomy (NCBI): domain Eukaryota; kingdom Metazoa; phylum Arthropoda; class Malacostraca; order Decapoda; family Nephropidae; genus Homarus; species Homarus americanus. The sequence continues at coordinate 15,194,266 of NW_024736071.1, forward strand.
ACTGCCCTTAATGGATATGAATGAATTAGAACGTGGTTGGCTTTGTCCCTGCCGTCGTCGGTACTGAGCGAATTTATAAGCTTTTTGTGAGATGACAACTTTATGTGTGTATTTTGCTTATGAAGAGGTCTGCTCAGGGTGTCATGTGAATAGT